>NW_021634106.1:0-56720 GCF_004799145.2 Neltuma alba | reverse complement strand
AAAAAATGAGCTAAAAGTGACGTTGGGAAGTGTGAGCAGCGACCGCCTTGGTGGAATAGGGAAGCGCAGTAGGAAGTTCGTTCACCAAAAAAAGAACTGGAAAACCAAAAATGCCCCTCCCTTCAATCATAAAGTCAAGTTGTGTGGAACTTGCTTCCAAGAAATTGGAATTTGGATTATCTGTGTTCCGTCAGTACTCTTTCTTTCTTCCTTTTTTCTCTGATTATTATCCTTATTCTTTTGGGAAAATGAACAAAAAAACCATTGAATTCTAAAAGGACAAATAAGGGACCTGAATAAGCAAAATGACAAGGAGGTCACTGGGAACCAATCTGGAATTAATTTTCGACCAAAAGACCAAAAACGCCCTGATGAATGCGGGAAGACGAAAGAGCTGAAAGTGAGAGAAAGGAGAGAGGAAGACCGACACTGATGAAATGCGGGAAGAAGGAAAAGAAGAATGTTGGAAATGCTATTATCTTACTCCTTAGTATCACCATTCGTAGAGATTGTTGATTTTGGTTGTGGGAAAGAGGATTTGTAGTGAGAGAGGGAGTGAACCGAAGCGGAAATCAGCAAGCAATTACGTAACGTAACTGCTGTCATATGCCTGCTGGTTTTTGGTAAATCCCATTACGTGAATGGTAAATTTCACTATACATGTAGTTAATTATGAATTTTACAAAATACTATTGTGATTTACAACTTTTGTAATGAAAGTAACTACTTTATTAATGGGTTTGCAACCTGTTTTCAGGAGAGAAACTGTTTGTAAAAACTAATAAAAGTGACAACTTTTGTAGTCACGTTGAATTAACTGGTTGCAAAAGCCATTTAAGAAGTGGTCATTTCACTACAAAAGTTGTAAATATCACTGTGGTTTTGTAAAATTCAGCATCAAATTTTATTGATTTTTAGAAACAAGTTGCTCATCCCTGAAAAGAGGTTGCAAAAACTCATTTAAGAAGTGGTAATTTTCACTACAAAAGTGTTGTAAATATCACTGGTGTTTTGTAAAATTCAGCATGGAATTTTATTGGTTTTTAGAAACAAGTTGCCAATTCCTTGAAAAGAGGTTGCAAAACTCATTTAAGAAGTGCTAATTTTCACTACGAAAGTTGTAAATCTCACTATGTGTTTGTCAAATTTAGTAGGAAATTTATTAGTTTTTAGAAACAAGCTGCCATCCCTGAAAACAAGTTACAAAACCCATTGAATAAGTGGTCATTCTACTACGGAAGTTGTAAATCCCACTATACGTTTGTCAAATTTAGCGTGAAATTTTATTAGTTTTTACAAACAAGTTGTTTATCTCCTGAAAACAGGTTGCAAAACCCATTAACAAAGTAGTCACTTTCACTACAAAAGTTGTAAATCACAATATGTATTTTGTAAAATTCATAATTAACTACATGTATAGTGAAATTACCATTCACGTAATGGGATTTACCAAAAACCAGCAGGCATATGACAGCAGTTACGTTACGTAATTGCTTGCTGATTTCCGCTTCGGTTCACTCCCTCTCTCACTACAAATCCTCTTTCCCACAACCAAAATCAACAATCTCTACAGAATGGTGATGCGAAGGAGTAAGATAATAGCATTTCCAACATTCTTCTTTCCTTCTTCCCGCATTTCATCAGCGTCGGTCTTCCTCTCTCCTTTCTCTCACTGCGTCGGTCTTCCTCTCTCCTTTCTCTCACTTTCAGCTTTCGGTCTTCCCGCATTCATCAGGGCGTTTTGGTCTTTTGGCCGAAAATATGAATTCCAGATTGGTACCCAGTGCCTTATTTGTCATTTGCTTATCAGGTCCCTTATCTGTCTTTTTAGAATTCAAGTGGTATTTTATTGTCATTTTCCCTATTCTTTTTATTTTTTCATTTTGGGGGCCCCATTCATGGCCCTTTTAAAAAAATATATATATATAAAACTTAAAATTTGCATGCCCCCCACAAATAATTAGATTTTATACTCGTGGCCATGGAGCCATGCACACATACATTAAAATTTCATTAAAAAATTAAATACAAAGTGAATATGAATTTAATAAATTTATAAAAAAACAATAGTCTTTATAAGATAATAAAACATAAAATTATATAAGTAATTAAAAATAAATAAATACAATAGCATGTATTAGAAGTTATATTGATAATTAATTATTTTTTGCCAAAGTACATATTTGATCCTTTAATTCTACACAATGTTTCGATTTAGTCCTTTAAGATTAAAAAGTATAATTTTGGTTCTTTAATCCTAAAATTGTTAAGCTTAAATAATAATCTTTTGTAAAAATTATGGTTATTTTTAAGATTAAACTTGATATTTAACATTTAAGGATGTTTTATTAACATTGAATATCTCAATATCATATCTTTTGTTAATAATTTTAAGATTAAAAGATTAAAAGTATACTTTTTAAAGTTAAATGACTAAATTAAAATCATCTATAAAGTGAAAGGATTAAATATATACTTTAACTATTATTTTTTTATATTTTGTTATTCATGTGCATATTAAAAATATGAACCAAAATTTATTTTATTCTGCAGGTTATCACGCCATATATATTAAAAGTATAAAAGTACATATCATCTTATTTTAAAATCTTTTATGTAAATTAAAATTCCCAACATCCATTTTCTCATGTCATTGACTGATGTAACAAGTAATTTTATCCTTATATATTACATTAATGTATTAGATTGGTTAAATTTTCTTTTTTGAAAAATTGGGATTATGCTGTGTACTAGAATTGTGTGTTACAAAAACAAAGCTAAAAGTGAAAACATAACTCATGTTGTGAGGAGGCAAATTGCCATTTTCCGCTGAACTTGATTTAGTTGGCAAGAAGTGAATTCATAACCCATATGATTATGAGTTTGAATTACACTGTTAATATAAGGACTTTCGGTAGTAGGTGATGTATAAGTTCTTTGTAAGCGTTCTCTAAATTTAAAGATATGCCTTAGCGCTAATAAACTTTCGGGTCTTGTGACCGTTTATTGGGCCCACTGCAAAAACATTGTCACTTGTGTATGCAGCGCAAGAGGTGGAGGGAGATGGTTCGTGAGATCACATAATCTAGCCGCAAAAGTAGTTTCCTTTCTTGCCTTAAACATGTGCTGGTTTCCTAATCTTCCATTTTGGTTGCGGAGAATATACACAATTATAACACAATATATACTCCTCCGGTCCTAATTATAAGACCCAATTGACTTATTTGAGGAGATTAAGGAAGTAAGTTAAGTTGGTTATTTATAATAAATAAGTGTTGTTATTCCTAAAATATCCTTGCTAATTAAGTATATGGGTAAAACTATCATTATTAGAAGGATTATCTTGAAAAAAAATACATAAATATAAAAGAGAAAATGGATTGGGTCTTATAATTAGGACCAAATAAAAAGTCAAATGGGTTTATAATAAGGACGGTAGAGTATATATATATATAGTAATATGTAAAATTAACAAAATATCTTTAATACATGTGTATATATATAATACATGATTTTTATCAGCTTTTTATTATTAGTTTAAGCTACAAAGTATTTTAAACTTATGAAGTACCCTAATAAAATCATTAATACTTCTACGGTCCTTAATATAGGACCTAGTTATTGAGTTAGTTTTGATCTTAAATATAAGACTCATTTCTCATATTTATCATTTTTTCTAAATTACTCCTATAGATACTCCTTCAACTATAATCAAGTAGAAGAGGAAGATGGGGTATTAAGAAAAATGATTATGATATTTTAGAAAAAAAAGTGTCATATTTCTTATAATTAACTAATTTACTTAATTTTCTTAATCTAATCTAATTAGTTAAATGGGTCTTATATTAAAGAGTGAAGAAGTAAATTATAATGGTTAGTAAACAAGGCCCTAAGATGCAGCACGGGGACAAATTCCTATTCCTATTCATCATCTGCTTCGCCGTAAGCACTGAAGAAGAGAAGCCGTGTGCAATTTCAAGTTTTCAACTTCCAATTATAAGTTGTCGTCCTCCAAAGGCTTGTCGTTATGATGTCGTTGAACCTTTGTTATTATTATAGGAATTAATAATATCTTTTGAAATTCCACGTTTTGTAATTACGAATAATATAACTTTTTTTATTAATTTGGATAAAGTTTTATTTCTTATACGTATTTAGTATTCTAAATATTTTGTGATGTAATTTCATCATCAACCTATTTTTTAAGAATAATTTATTCTTAAAGTACTTTTTCAAGGGCAATTTTGTTCTTGAAATATTTTTTAAAGGGTAACCTTAATCTTATTGTTAACTCTTCAAAAAATTTATTAAGCAAAGATACAATCAATATCCTAAAATATTTTTTAGTAACACTCAACTAAAATAAGTTGTAATTAGAGCTGATAATAACCCGTAAAAAATGGGGGTTAGACTCCATAGATTAGCCTGCCACAAGCCCGCAATACACGGGCTACCTTGCATTTTTTTTTCAATTTAAGTATTTATTATATATTATTATACGTTATATCATATCTAAAAGCTTTACCAAAAAATAATCTATATAATTTATTGGGAAAATCACAAAAAAAGACCCTAAAATTTGAACCCAACTTTTGTACCTCTTCAAAGTTTCAATTTCTCTTAATTTCTGTAATGACTTATCATTGTCGTATCAGACTTAAAAGGTGTTGGATGAAACCAAACTATAGTTTAGAGAATAGCTTCTGGAAAATAGATTTTAGAAAGAATAGATTTTGTGAAGAATAGATTTTGTATGTAAAAAGTAATTCTGAGAAATGAGAGTGTTTGGATAGTTGTTGTCAAAAATACTTTTTACATGTGCAAATTACTAAAAAGGGCATAAGTTAATATGATAATTATATAAGAGATAGATTTTATAATATATTTTAATTTGAAGGAATAAAATTGTTAATAAAATAATTTTTACTAACATAATTAATAATATATAAGATAATATAATTAATAATTAATTAATATGTGTATATATATTTATAAATTATAAGATTAAATATGTTTATAGAAAAATGATTATTTTTTTGTAACAGAAAAATATTAATTTTCTTTAAAGATTTTAAACATGAAATTCTATAACATTTTTTTATAACTGGTTTTTACAACAAACTACCTCTCATCTTTAATATAAAATATAAGATTAAAAATATTTTTGAAAAAGATGAATAATTTTTTGTAAACAGAAAAGAAGTGAATTACAAAAACAGAAAGAACAACAATATACTACCTGTGAACAGTGAAGGACCGAAGACAATATACTAACCGTGAACAGTGAAGGACCGAAGGCAATATACTACCTTTGAAAAGTGAAGAACCGAAAGGTATATGTGTCTGGTCAAAATACTTCTCCCTAAAACTAGCTAACACTCTCCTATTTTTTTTCAGAAACAGATTCAAAATGCTTCTCACAAAACTATGATTTTGGAGTCAAAACCATAGTTATTAATTTCTGATAAGTGTTTGGATAATTTTTTTTTTTTCAAACTATAGTTTGGGATGGTACCCAAAGACCTTTTTAAGCATGGTAAGTGAAAGACGCCTATATTTCTGTTTTATTGACATGTTTCTGAAAATTCGACTTTGATAATGAAACTATGAAAGCCACCAGTTGCAGTGGGTCCGCGCTCACCACGAGGACCACGAGGAAAGCTTTGGTTATATATATATTTATTTATTTTCGTTTTTCTTGGTGAATGTATATTTTCTAATTTCCTTTCTTTTTTTGGTGTTGGAATATTTTCTAATTGAGGAGATGAGTTTTTTATCCTCCAAAAGTCATAATAAATTTTATATGACAAATTGTGTAGAGCATTACAACATTGAAAGTCACTAGGATCATGCCTCTCAGGTATTAACAAGTATGGAAGGTTATAATGTGTCATAACTATCATTTGATTTGATGAAAGATTGTGTTAAGAAAATCCTACATACTAGAAGAGTATACATTCTTCATAAAAAGTTATTTTAAATACTGACCTAATTAACTAATTTGAATATATTAAAGATGTTAGTTAAATTAGTTAATATGATATATTTTTTCAAAAACACTCTAATCATCTTCTTTAATTCCCGCTCTTTCTCGTTTATTTGATTATTATTGAGCGAATATCAATAGATTTAATTTTAAAAAATTAATAAACATATGAAATAGGTCTTATATATAGGATTAATATCAATTTTCAAAATAGTTCATACATTAAAAACCAGAGGAATAACTTTTTGTTATTAAATTTATGTTGGTTTGTGAAATGTATTGCTTCAAGAAGCGCTTCTTTAGGCTATCATTTTATTGTCTATAAACACCTCTCATCCCCAATCTTTTCACACACAATATCTAACTCACAACTTTTGTTTTTGAATATATAAGAGATCAAGTTAAATTATATCACTTAGTAAAAGTCGTTGTTATCCTAACTCAAATTTTGATAGTGCAAAATCATACTCAAGTTTTCATTATAACCTAAAAAAATTCGTCAGTCAATCCAATTTGTACCCAAAGATTAGAATAGGTTAGGGCGGATCAAGTCTAAAAGGAAGTATAGTATTGTCTGTATTTTGAAGTTCTGTTCTTTTTTAACTCTTCAAACAACTATTGTTGCCAACAAGGCCAATCTCCCTTGGATGATACGTGATTCCTGTAAATCTTCAAATAATAAACAACAATCCCATTCTCCACAACAATCTTCAAATCCATTCTATTATTCACACACTTATACACTTCCTTTTTATCCACTTTCATAATGGGTCATGGCACTTGAAATTCATCAAGCAATATGAAAGCTTTTCTTAGAACAAGTACTTCAATCATGAAAGCAATCCTAATTATTACATATGGTTTTTAATATAAGAGCTTATTTGACTTTTATTTTAGTCCTAAATATAAAACCTAAGTTCACTTTGTCTCTCTCCTATTTATTTATTTTTTCTCAAGATAGTTGTAATAATAGTAGTTCTAACTAATATACTTGATTAGCAAGGATATTTTAGAAAAAACAATATCTATTTATTACAAATCACTAACTTAACTAGTCTCCTTAATCTATTTAAATTAGTCAACTAACTCTTGTATTAAGAATTAGAAGTAATATCACTTTGGGAAAATCATTATATCTTCCTAAAAAAAGAATATAATTATTAAAAAAAATCTCATAACAAGTTAATGACAAATTCTAATACAAAAAATAACAGCAGGATCCCTACTACTAACTTATCATTAGAATTTTTTGATGACTCTTAGTGATTTCCCCTATTTCTTTCTCGCCAAAGCCTCACATAAACTCCCTAAAATGGTTTTCGCGCACTATTCTTATAGCACAGCTTCTATTGTTTTAGGCGTAAATGACCCATCACAAGTCACTTTCACCCAATCATTCACCGGAGGTTTCCAGCAATATATTTAATGTTTGGAGCTTTGAGCCACATACCTACCAAATCACTAATACAACTTCACTAGTGGAATAGAGTTCACCCACCCATTTCCTAGAACACCCAACAAAAAGGATCGGGGCCTGGTTGTTTCTTTATTGAAGATGAACTCATTCTTGCTCTTTTATAGTATCATCAGCCACAATATCGACAGTATCAAAGAAATAATTTCTGGTGCATTTAAGCTTTTCTTTAGACGATAGGAATTAATACATCACCTTTTGAGGCTTTCAATGTGTGGATCGTCTCCTGGTAGCAAAAATTGAAATGGGTATGTATAAGTAGAACTAGCATATATACCATAATAGTACATCATAGACGTCACTTGGCCGGTCCAAAACATCATCACCTACATAATGGACGTGATAAAAGGGTGTTACGGTTTAAGTATATAAAGAAAAGAAAATACTACTATATTTCACTTGGCCTGTCTATTTCAAATCAACCACAAACATGCAATATTAAGAGAAAGATATCTAGCTCTTCATCAACTGAATTGTAATTAAGTCATAACTCCTAAGGTGTGGAATACAATCAACCGAGACTAGATGGCAAAATTTTGAGAAGATTAAGTTGCACTAAATTAAACTTTATAAACTAAGTTTTAGCCAACTCAAAACTACATTAGATTTTCTTCTATTAATGGATTAAGTTGCATCCAAGTGAATTATTTTTCCAACATTACTCGATATCTTAAGTTACTTTTAATGTATTCATCATTCTAAAATATCTTGTCCGTAACACTTAGTATTTTAAAATAATTTTTAGTACAATTTTATTATTAAAGTAGTTTTCCTAACAACAACAAGCATATTAAACTCAGAATACTGAATCTTAGTAAGAAATACTCAAAAATACATTATGCACAAAAAATTACTTCAAAAATACTTGCTGCCATGAAAAATTCCTTTACAGTGCTAAATGCGTTAAAGATTAAGCTAGAATACTAAATATTACTACTAAAAAGTACTCCTTCCAGTCATATTTATAAATTTCAAATTTAAGAAGGGATGTGGTTTATTTTATAAATTTCAATTTGAATTTGTTTTGAAATTTAATGCATTTTTTAATATTCTCCGTAATTATTTTTCTTTTGTGACGTTTTTTCACACATTTTCTTATTATTTTTCTCATTTATTATAATAACATATTCGAAAATATAAATATATTTCTAACCTATTTATTTTTTTAACTAATTTTAAATAATGATTTGTTACTTGTGAGTTAATTATTTGAAACTTATACTGAGAAGCGTAAGAATTATTTTTGAAACCCACCTTTTTATTAATATTAATTTGCGCACAGACAAGTTATTTAGTGGATCAGGATCTTCTCAGCGGCGTAAATTCTCAGTGTCCCTTAGCGGCGTGAATTTCACCCGTCCAAATCAATCTGATATCTCACAGGCTGCCACTTCAACATCATTTTAAAACAATAAATTAAAGAGTAATCCTGAACCATTTTGTTTTAAAAAATAATCTTTTGTGTGATTTCTTACGCCCACCTCATTTCAACGGGAAGATTTATTGAGTATCTGAAGAGAAACAGGAAAAAAGAAAAATTTTAATAAACTAGATTTAAATAATGAAAAATTAATTTTGTTTACTCTTTTATCTTACATCTTTTCTTTATCAAAATTTTATAACTCTGTGTTTCTAATTTTTTAAATAAAGCCCATTACAATTTTTCTTTTTCTACAACTGTTTCATTTCTAATATAGGGTAAAAGTATAGGCTAATCTAAATCAACTCAGTCAGTACACAAAACTCAGTTACCAAGTATTTACATTTTTCTGCTACTACCTCAATTCAACATGAGAATTCATCCATGTCTAAATTAATCCAAATTGAATTAAGCAGGAGTGTACAGGGCAGCTAAACTTTGCCACAAATATTTTAAAATTAAAATGCTTGGTGGCAGAATTTTCATGCCCTTTGTGGTACTGCCAAATTCGAATCAGATTAACCTATACTTCTGATAAATTCTCATGTTAAAGTGAGATAGGTTCAAAACACCACGTCACTCACTAGGGGTAAACAAATAAAAAATAAAAAATAATAATAATAATAAAACCGCATCAGTACCCTCAACAAGTCTCTTAGCTGAAATGATGCAGGTAAAGGAAATCACAAAAAATATTAATTTTCAAACAACAAAAGGGGAAAAGACACTAAAATATCCATAAAAATGTTAAAGGACGAATTATAGTGGGTAAATTTTGAAATATCAAATTAGACCTTTTGTACTATTTTGAAATTTTAGAATATTATAAAATGACAATACTATCTTTATTCTTGATTATTACTTTTATATAGCTATTGACTACTTTATTTTATCTATTTATTAACTACTTTTGTTTTCAAAGTTCTGGTAACTACTTGTATATAGCTATTGAGTACATAAAAGTAATAGATAACTAAATAAAAAGTAGTCACTTGATCTCCAACAACATTTAATACATTTTTTGAATTTTTAAAATAAAAGTAATCAACAATAAAATTAGAATAGTTAGCCACAATAATAAAGTAGTTAGCCACAATACTAAAGTAGTCAGTAGTTAAACATGGGTAGTCATCAAAGTTTTAAAAACAAATGTAATCAATAGCTAAAAAAAAGTAGTTACCAGAGGTTCAATGAATGGTCACCTGAGTTGCTGTAACATGTTGCAGGAATTCCGATGGCTGGCTATCGGCAATGTCACAGGTGCCGGAGCTCCGGGGGCTAGAAACTGACTAAAGGTGTTGAGGTGGCAATATTTTAAAAAAGAGAAAAAAATAGTAAATGACATTTATATATTTTTACAAGATTTAAAAATTCTAAAATGGTATAAAGAGTTTGAATTAGGATTTTAAAATTCACCCGTATTAATTTGTCTTTTAGTAATTTCTAAGATATTTTATTGTCTTTTTTCCTAAATAAATGTTGAGGTTTATTTTAATTTTTTGTTTCAAAAGTATGACGAAGTGGCAGCCCGTGAGATATCATATTGATCTGGACGGATGAAATTCACGCTGCTGAGGGCCGCTGAGAAGATCCTGATCCGTTTTTCAATAGACATAAAAGCAAGCCCTTCCCACGGAAATGGAGGGGGCAAGGAGGATTTTAATTAAAAGGTTAAGAGGGACCCATGTTAAATTATGAAGATTTGGTTAAAAGTCTTATTTAAAAACTTAATTTGTTACTCCCTCCGTTTTTATTATAAGAGACATTTGATACTTATGACATGTTTCTATATATAAGAGACACTTAAAAGTTGTCTCTACTTTTTTGTATTGATTTCTATTTTACCCATATTTATTATCTCCAACTCACACTCTCTCTCTTGTCCACTTCTTTTTCTTTTAATAATTTACCGTTGTTTTCTCTCCTTATTAATGAGAGCATTTTTAGAAAAAAATTATATTTTTACACATTGATTGTTTTTAACTAATTTTAATTGTTTTTTATCAACGTAATTCGATTATTTGTCTCTTATAATAAGGAGCGGAGGGAGTAAAAGATTTAAAGTTAGGCGAGTATAACTATAATTCGTAAGTTATATAATATATCATCAATACAACAATTGTCAGTATGAAGGTGGTCTATATATCGCGAAAGATATATTGTATACGGTAAAAATAAAAGTACTACACAGAGGAGAAGGCGTGGGTGAATAGGTGACAGGTTAATCAGAGATGTTGACTAAGAGAGAAGAAAAGAGAGCTGTAATGTATATACGACTTGCGACTTTGGCGGGGCCTCTATTAATTAAAACTGATCCTGTCCCGTGCAGTGCACCTTCCATGTGCCCTCCCTCGCCCCCTCATCTCCTCCTGTCCTTTGGTCTGGGAAGCCCCAGCAGGCTCGCTCCTTCACTTTCTCAGCCATTTTCCATGTCTGTGTTTTAACTGTAAGCATCTCTCCTCTGATTTCTGATCTCTGATCACATGCGCCACACACTTGTACCTTCTCTCTCAAAAGAATGATGAATCACAGTCTCAGCCTCACAGTACCGTAATTTCACTTTCACATCTCTCTCTCTCTCTCTCTATCTGAGTATTTTTAGTTCTTTCTCATTCTTATCAGATTCGATCTTCTTCAGTTCTTCAGGATCTAACTTGTCTCGTTCTGTTTGCTTTGCTGTGGTGTTGGGTTCGTTTGACTTGTTTGGTTCAGCTGATCTCCTCAACAACATAGAACTTGTAAGTCAATCTCTTGTCTTCTCTTTCTAAAGCTGTGGTTATTGCACCAACGAGAAGATATACTGATTTGTTTTTGTGATTAGTTTAAATACGTGAAAATTCGCAAAGTATGGAAAAAAAACGTTTTAACGTGACAAAGAGGTTTTGCCAATACTTTTAATTAGCTGCTTAAACCTTCCTGGCAACTTTCTGTGAATTCACTTCAACAGCTGATTCTTTCCTCTCTATGGCTCTCTCTCTCTCTCTCTCTCTATATTGAAGGGAAAATTTAGTGGTCCTTTGGTGTTACTTAATTAAGTAATTATAAGAACTTTTATGTTATGATAAAAGTTTTTTTACAAACTCACAGCATATTTCATAAATTATTATTTAAAAAAATTGTTTTTAAAGAATCGGGTAATATTTGGAATTTTGACGTGAGATGATGATATGTGAAGAAAACATATTTTAGTTTCTTAGGATGTTCTCTTGAAATGAACACTTTAACGATTAAATTAAATGAACGCTTAAGCATCAAAATTCAATCTGCAATATAGATCAAAGAGTGGAAAGAAACCGTAGCAAGGAAGGGGGAAAAAAGGAATAAATGACTCCGAAAAGCATAAGAATGATGATTATTTTATGGGGGAAAAAATACTTCCTATCGTGCTAAATTCAACGACCAGGTTTGTTTTTGTTCTCAATTCACTTCATTTTATAAATCTGTAATTTTGTTTCCCAAACTCTTTTTTAATTGTAAATAAATATTAATGAGTATCATCTAATGAAAATAGAGTATATTAGGAAAATTCATACACTTTTTTTTTAAGTAACTTAGTTAATTTTCTCAATTTTTACAAATTAATTATTTTAACTTCTATATTTAGGACTATGGGAGTATAATAGCAACAACAATAATAATAAATTGGAAAAGGAGATATTTATCCATTACTATGTATATGTGATCTCTAATATGTTTCGACAAAATAAAAAAAACCTAAAATCTTATTAATTCTATCTTAAAATTTAACAGCTTACTAATTTTATCTTCCTATTTAATACGTATGCAATCTTGAAGAAAATAACAATATAAACAATAACAAATAAAAAATAAAATGATGTATAATATTAAAATTTTAATAAAATGACATATAAATAGAATTAAAAAAAATCTATAAATAGAATCACACAAGTATTTGTGTCAGGAGCTTGCAGGTTTGGACTTTTGGTCAATTTAAAGTATATTCTCCCATTGTTCAGATCTTTTTTATTTTTTATTTTTATATTTTTTTGACTCTGGCCCATCGTTCAGGATCACCACTATTATTTTGTCTGCCACAAGGATCAGCACTATTATAAAATATAATGAAATTGAAATCTGTTCGAAAATAATTCAATAAAATGATATCTTATATGAGTTTACAATGTCAGCAATTAAAATTTTGTGTAATTTTCTTGCCCAGTTTCGTTTCGTTTCGGTTAATTGCCACGACGATAGTTTGAAATTTCTGTTATTTTTTTAGTCTTTGGTTTGAATATATATATACACACACACACCAAAATATGAGGGTAGTTGAGATTTGAATAGGGAAAAATCTTTTTTTTTTTTGGGGTCGTTTATACTTTATTGTCATTATTATTAATTTATTTGTCATGATTTTTATTAATGTGAATATATTTATGATGAGTTAGTTAGTTGTAGATCTTATAATATTTTTGCACATTCTGAGATTGGAATCTTTCAATAGACTAATGGTTTTGTTTTTGCCAAATAGAATAATGATTTATATATTCAATTCACAAAATAGATCATGTGAAATATTTTTTTTAAGTCAATGACTCTTTGGAAGATATTCATTTTCAAATAATTATTAGTTTTACTATGAGTCCTTTGTAAGTTGTACTAGTAACTAATAATAATTTGGGAAATAAAATGCATTCAAATTTTACATCTAGAATCAGAACATTGAGCATGTAGCTAGTGAAATTTCAATTGCAAACTTAATTAGTACTATGGCTATTATTGGTTGTTGGCACAAAAGGAAAAGCTATGGCTAGTGGCGAAAATTTCTTCAAATGACAACCTAAGTAATTATTTAATGACTTAATAAATGAATTCAAATTCATAAATTTTTATGGAAAAATATATATGCAGGTCCTTATAGTTTAACCAACTTTTGAATTAGGTCCCTGAACTTTATTTTCTTTTTATTAAGTCCTTATATTTTGAACCGTTAGAGGCATCCGTCCCTTAAGTTTAAAACTGTTACTGAAGCACTAACTGTATATAACTCTGTTTATATTTGAATGAGATGGCAAATGATTATATGCATAGGTGGATATGTAAGTCCAATTAGGCTGTGACTGGACTCCTCTCTTGCTATCATAGGATAGAAAAGAAAAAAAGCAAGGCAAAGAAGATGACCAAGCAAACGCCTGGAAGAAGGATCGAGCTAGCCAAGACCCGACAATCTGTGCGGCAAGACCAACGCTGAAAGGAGCAGGCAAAAACTCGAAGCAAATTAAAAGAATGGCAAAGCAAACACCTAGGCCCTTGCAAAGAGAGGTCTGACATGGATTTCGAAGTGTCTATCAAAACAACCAATCCGATAAGTCTCCAATTCATGTTCCTTCAATGTTTATGGTCATTTGTTCTCTTCTTCTTGACGAGGGAAATGGGTTTGGGTGGATGATGAAAATCCAAATTCGGTGCTTGTAATGAATGCTGAAATGGGCCGAGGGAATGGAGGCTCAATAGGAGATACACGGGCCAATGCTGAAATTGCCAATCCCATTGTCTTGTTCATCATACGATAACAAGGAACACTCATTTAATTAGAAGACCCTAAGACAATTCAGTCAACTGATATTATTAAAAATTAAGCAATTGATTAATGATTGATATTGACTTGTAAATTCCTTAACTCAACGCAATTCATCAGCGGCATATACTCATGTTTTTAATTTCAACTTTGACATTAACTCCAACTTTGTCTAGAAATAAAATAGAAAAGAGAAGCACAAAGACACAATTCAAAGAAGAGAGCAGGTTTTCAAATTCAAAGAAGGGAGTAGGTTTTTTAAGGCAAAAAAAAAATCAGCAGAGTAAGGGATGGCAGATGAAAGAGCTTAGAGTTTGTCAGACCAATTGCTTTCGAAGAATAAGCCATCAATAATTTGATTGTTCAAGGAGTTGATAAAAGAGTTGCAGTAGACGGAGAAGATTCAGCCAACTCTGGTTTGAGTGTTGGAGAACCAAGCAAACAGAGTTGCAACAATGATGCGAGAAGGTGAGAGCGTCTTCCAGCTTGAAGACTTAGAGAACCACCTTACATGACTCGTTGCTCGGAGACCTTCTCTTCGTCTTCTCGCTTGTCTCCTCCGTGTTGAACTCAAACCCTCGGCTTAACATATGCCAGCCTAGCCCTTGAGGAGTCCAGTCATGGCCTAGTGAGAAGCCACTTGTGGATAACTGTCTGTCACCTCATCCAAAATAAATGGTGTTATCACTTCCGTTTGTTTAAGGATGGATGGCTTTAACTGTGTAAAGTATAAGGATTTAACAAAAAGAAAAAAAAGTTTAAGGACCTGATTCAAAATTGAATGAAACTTAAAAAACCCGTGTATATATTTTCCCAATTTTTATTTTGCCAATGAATTCAAATTCATAAATGAGTATTGGCAAAAAACCAAATTCATAAATGAGGATGGTGTTATTATATACGTAATAAATGATACGTTGGTGAAAATAAAATATTTTGTTAGAGGCATATTTTTTTTCCAATGTTTGAGGCAATATTTTTTTTTTGAAATATTTTAAGGCAATATTGTGTTTTTTTTTTTGGGTCAAAAGGAGGCAATATTTATTTATTTATTTATTTTGCCATCTACGTGACTATGTGAGGCCTTTATCGTACCCTATTCTTTCTACTTTATAGTCGACAGATTGCGAAGTCAATAACAAAGACATCCAATAATGCCTCTAGGCTATTATCACATTAAATAAATAAATAAATAAATAAATAAATAAATAAATAAATAAATAAATAAATACTTTTTCTATAAAAAATTACATAATTAATTTCCATATTCAAAACTGATATGTTTCTGTCATAATATCCTTATTTATTTATTTACAGGGAATATTTAATATTTTCTTTTCTAGAATGGCAAGTTGTTTTGGGTTCGTCTCTAGCTGTTTGTTTGTTTGCGGGAGAGTAATAAGAGTACAAATTGTCCGCGCTGTTTATTTGAAGTGGTTCATTTTGATTTGAGGGAAGGTAGGTGCTTAATTATTTGGGTTTGCCAGCCCTGTGCTTTGTCTGTATAGTATAAAAAGGGTCATGGTTTAACTTGTTTTAATTTTAAATAAATTTGTATAAAATAAATAGTTTTATTTTGTGAATTAAAAAAGTGAATTTTTTTTTGGGTGAATGATCCAGATACCGACAAGATTTTGATTTAAAAAATACCAACAAAATTTAAATTAAGATAATTTCGGTGTTATTATTTCAAATTTTATATTTTAAGTTAAAATATTATTTATTTTATGAGTTAATAGTTCTGGTATTGATATTAATTTATATTTATATTCTTTGTGGATTAAAATAAATAATGTGATTAAGATCTAATTTCAAAAATAAAAACAGATTTTCAAAACAAGATGTATCATTAAAGATCATGCATCAAATTCAATACACACTTTTGTTTTGGTTGGTTTTACCCCGACTTTATATGGACTAGTACATATATTGAGCATCAATTTATTAGGACTCATTTATTCAATATATTAGAAATAGAAATATGTAATATTGATTTAATTTATATTTAATATGTACAGTGAAAAATTATGCAAAAAATAATCAATGAACCTCTTTATCATGGAAAGGAAGAAGGGTTGTACTACGTACCCCTGCCTCTGCCCCATGCCCTATTTCTCCACTTCGTGCTTTTTCCCATTCTCAGCTTAGGCACCAGAATTCAGAATAAAAATGGTTAAGGTGCACCCAGTACCCCCAAGTATTTTGTCAGGTGCACCCAGTGGTCTGAAGTAATTTATGGTGCAATTTTGCCCTCAAAGTAATTAAAATGGTACACCGGTATCCCATGCTAACAGATCTGTTAGTTTGATCGTTAAATTGATGAGTCAGCACAAGTTTGACCAAAATAATCTGACGTGGCATGTCTAATAAACAGGTGACGTGGAATTTTTTCGGGGTTAAGGTGCATCCAGCACCTCCAAGTATTTTTTCAGGTGCACCCAGTGACTTAAAGTAATTTATAGTGCAATTTTGCTCTCAAAGTAATTAAAATGGTGCACCGGTATCCTATGCTAACAGATCTATTACTTTGACTGTGAAATTGATGAGTCAGCATAAGTTTGACCAAAATAATTTGACCTGGCATGTCTAATAAGCAGGTGACATGACTTTTCTTGTTAATTTCATTGTTTTGTCTGAATATTACTCATTTGATCCTATTTATAAGGTACTTCCAGCATGTTTCACACACACCAAGGAAAACCTTAAATTTCATTAACTCTCATTTAAATTTTAATAACTTTTCAACTTTATCCCTATTTAATATACATTATATCTCATGTAAACAAAGTCAATACAATAATAAATGAGGGGTAAATTTGTACATTCATATAAAAAATTTCTCTCAGTGCCTTATAAATAGGACAAAAAAATATCTTCTCTCTCTACCCTATAAATAGGACCAGAAGAGTATCTCTGAAAAATTTCTTACTCTAAAAAAATTCCAAGAGCCGAAGAGAGCATTTACTAAATAGAGAAAACAAAGCAGTGACAGACGAAAAAAATTTCACTTCACTTGCTTATTGAACATGTCACGTCAGATTATTTTGGTCAAACTTGTGCTGACTCATCAATTTCACAGTCAAAGTAACAGATCTGTTAGCATAGGATACCGGTGCACCATTTTAATTACTTTAGGCCACTGGGTGCACCTGAAAAAATACTTGGGAGTGCTGGATGCACCTTAACCCCGAAAAAATTCCACGTCACCTGCTTATTAGACATGCCACTTCAGATTATTTTGGTCAAACTTGTGCTGACTCATCAATTTAACGGTCAAACTAACAGATCTGTTAGCATGGGATACCGGTGCACCATTTTAATTACTTTGAGGGCAAAATTGCACCATAAATTACTTCAGGCCACTGGGTGCACCTGGCAAAATACTTGGAGGTGCTGGGTGCACCTTAACCCATAAAAAATTGCAGAAATTCTCTTGGTGGGGCCCACCTACCTCGAACCTCTCTTCCACTCTCTCCCTTCCCTGGAGAAAGCCTTGTCATCGCTCATCAGAGCCTGGTTCTCGTTCTCTTCCGTGGAAACTTGTGGCCAAGACTTGTCAAACGTATACTGTCTCAGTTCTTAAGTTTATTTATATATTCTTTATTCATTTATTATTTGTTATTATTAGATTGATTATGTTTTTGATCCTTTGAGCATAATCTAGCACCAAATAATGTGTCTTCTCGCACTAAATAACGAGTCTTTTTGACGCCGCCTTGTTGGATTCTTTTTATTAATTAAAAAATGCATTTTCAAATTTTCTAACTGTGCATTTGCGTGCTTTCTACTTTGTAGTTCTCAGAATTTATGGTTTGCTCTCTCTCCAATCTCCATATCCTTTGAGTACCTTTTTGTTTTCGGTAAACCCTGTTCCTATATTTTTGCTGTGGATAATATGTTTGATTTTGTTTGTTGTTCTGTTTTTTCCTCCTAGATTTTAGTTCGACTTTTTCTGAGCAAGATTTGAGGAACTTTATAAGACTGTGGAAGGCCTCAAAAGGCTGGAATGATAATAATGTCCTCAACGCTTGTTATCTTTCGGAATTGGATCCTCTCCACTACCTTTTCCATCCTCTTCCCCTTCACTACTTTTCTTTTCTCTTTATAACCATTAGATCAAAACTCCAATAGTTCAGACTTAATATTTTATAACATTTTATAAAAATAAATATTATGATAAAAAATAGATAAATAAATTTAAACTGTTAAAATCTAATCTGAACAGTTCATAGACTGTTATTATAGAGTAAATTTTTTTAAAATTTTTTTTATTACAATTGTAAACTGTTCAAACCAGATTTTAACAGTTTAAATTTATTTATTTATTTTTTAATAACATTATTTTTATACGACGTTAAATCTAGACCATTGAAATTTTAATCCAACGGTTATGAAGAGAAAAGAATGATAGTGGAGGGAAAGAAGATGGGAAGGTAGTGGAGAGAATTGAAGTTCTTATCTTTCCGCGGCTTTTCTATCTCTGCTATTCAAACTTTTTCTCTCTCTCTCCGTTTTCTCTTTCTGTTATTTTGTCTTGTGAGTTTTCTTCTCAAAGTCGTTTTTCTAATCCCTGTTCATATCTTCTTCATATTCCTCATTATTCACTCTGGTTTGTTCGTTTTTGTCACAGAGAAACAAGGATCTATGAGGATATAGAAGATATCAAACACATTTGGTTTAAAGCTGAGATTTTTTGGCAGAAACATGCCTTTTTCTGCAAGCTGGATCACTTCCCTCTCTTGTTCTTCCCCAGGGAAACAAGTCCCAGGTGGTACGTTGACTCAATGGCTCGAATTTGTCTTCCTCTCTCCATGTCCTCAGAGAGCTCTCATGGCCGCCATTGATGTTTTACTCATCTTCGTACTCTTCGTGCTTGCCGTCAAGAAGCTCTGTTCCAGGTTCGCCTCTAATGGCAGAGAGTCAGCTTCTGAACTTGGCAAGCCCCTTATCAGACATAACAGAGATTTCATCAGAACAACAACGTGGTTTAAGCTAACTCTAATTGTGACGGTTGTTTTGACTATATCCTACGTTGTTGCGTGTGTTCTGGGATTTGTCAGAAACAACCAAGTCGATGGATTGTTTTGGTTAGTTCAAGCCGTGACTCATGCGATTGTTGCAATCTTAATCATTCACGAAAAGAGATTCCAAGCTGTTTCTCATCCTATTCCACTTCGAATCTTTTGGATTGTGAACTTCGTAGTCACTTGTTTGTTCGTAATTTCTGGGGTTGTTCGTTTGGTCTCTGTGGAAGAAACTGAAGCAGGCTATGACTGTAGGAATGATGATACTGTCTGTTTCATCTCCTTCCCTCTTTCTCTTTTTCTCTCTCTTGTTGCCATTAAAGGATCTACTGGGATCAGTTTCACACCCGAAACTGAATCGCTAATTGATGGGGAAACTCATATCAAATCGAACGTGACTGGTTTTGCCTCAGCTTCGTTGGCATCCAAAGCCTTCTGGCTATGGATAAATCCATTGTTGAGTAAAGGTTACAAGTCGCCTTTGAAGATTGATGAAGTCCCATCGCTTTCTCCAGACCATAGAGCCGAAAGAATGTCAGTTTTGTTCGAACAGAAATGGCCTAAGCCACAAGAAAGATCGAAGCATCCTGTTCTAATCACACTTCTTCGATGCTTCTGGAAGGAAGTAGCATTCACTGCTTTCCTTGCTATTGTTCGACTCAGTGTTATGTTCGTAGGTCCAGTTCTTATCCAAAGCTTTGTTGATTTCACAGCGGGTAAGAGAAGCTCTGTTTATGAAGGGTACTACTTGGTGTTAATCCTTTTGGTTGCAAAATTCATGGAAGTTTTAGCCGCTCATCATTTCAACTTCAACTCTCAGAAGCTAGGAATGCTTATCCGATGTTCTCTTATTACATCATTGTACAAGAAAGGGTTAAGGTTGTCTTGTTCGGCAAGACAAGACCATGGTATTGGAACTATTGTGAATTATATGGCTGTGGATGCACAACAACTTTCTGATATGATGTGGCAGCTTCATGCTGTGTGGATGATGCCATTTCAAGTTGGAATTGCCTTATTTCTGCTGTACAAATACTTAGGTGCTGCAGTCGTCACAGCCTTACTTGGAATTTTGTGTGTTCTTGTGTTTGTGGTATTTGTAACTCGAAGAAACAACCGTTTCCAGTTCAACGTGATGAAGAATCGCGATTCGCGAATGAAAGCTGTTAATGAGATGCTAAATTACATGAGAGTGATCAAGTTCCAAGCATGGGAAGAGCATTTCAATAAGAGGATTATGGGTTTTCGTGAATCAGAATTCAGCTGGCTTTCTAAGTTTATGTATTCAATTTCTGGGAATATTATTGTGATGTGGAGCACACCGTTGTTGATCTCAACTCTAACATTTGGGACAGCAATTTTGCTCAGAGTTCGACTTGATGCTGGCACGGTTTTCACCACAACAACAATCTTTAAAATATTGCAGGAACCTATTATGACGTTCCCACAATCAATGATCTCTCTTTCACAAGCCATGATATCACTTGGGAGGTTGGATAGGTATATGATGAGCAAGGAATTATCAGACAATTCAGTTGAGAGAGAGGAAGGCTGCGATGGACAAACGGCGGTAGAGGTGAAAGATGGCACCTTTAGCTGGGATGATGATGATAGTAAAACGGATTATGATTTGGAGAACATTAATTTGAACATCAGAAAAGGCGATCTCACCGCCATTGTTGGCACCGTCGGCTCAGGAAAATCTTCTCTCCTAGCATCAATTCTTGGGGAGATGCACAAGGTTTCTGGCAAGGTATTGTTTTCTTGATGAGAAGGAACCATGATGTTACAACTTTAATAGAGTTATTGATATATATTTGTGTGGCCAAAGCAAAAGGAAATAGGGAACTGAAAAGATTCTGTTATTGCAGAAAAAGTACATATAAATATACTTTTCCTGTTCTTAATATAAGACTTAATTTTTGAGTTGATTTTAGTCCTAAATATAATATTATTTCTCATATTTATTAGTTTTTTCTAAATTGTCCTTATGAATAGTCCCTCAACCATGATCAAGTAGAAAAGAGAGGGAGGATATGAATAAAGATGATTATGTTATTTGAGAAAAAACATGTCATATTTCTTATAATTAATTAATTTACTTAACTTTTTCAATCTAATCAAATTAGTTAAATAGGTCTTATATTGAGGATTGGAGGAGTACGTCAAATGATCATATTAAATGCTGACAAGCCTAACAGAAAGTTAACAAATAATCAAATATTCTGTTATTGTTTGTGTTAGGTTCGAGTTTGTGGGAGTACAGCGTATGTAGCTCAAACATCATGGATTCAAAATGGGACGATTCAGGACAACATCCTGTATGGATTACCAATGGACAGACAGAAGTACAATGAAGTTGTGAGGGTTTGTTGTTTGGACAAGGACTTGGAAATGATGGAAGATGGGGATTAGACAGAGATTGGAGAGCGTGGCATCAACCTTAGTGGGGGACAGAAGCAGAGAATACAGCTTGCTAGGGCTGTATATCAAGACTGTGATATCTATCTTCTCGATGATGTCTTTAGCGCTGTCGATGCTCATACTGGCTCTGCTATATTCAAGGTAGGTATTCTCAAACTCAAGCTATTTTTTATTAGTCACTTACTATATAAACATTCTTCTTGTTATGGCATTTTTCTAAGTTCAAATCCAATGACTTTTTAAACAGGAATGTGTTAGGGGAGCTCTAAAAGCCAAGACTATTATTCTTGTGACACACCAAGTAGACTTCTTGCATAATGTTGATCTTATAATGGTAGGTTTCTTTATTATTGTTTTCAACATTGAATTTGACTCAGAGAGGAATGAAAATATTGATATAATGTTTTGCTTTTAAAGGTGATGAGAGATGGAATGATAGTCGAATCGGGCAAGTATAATGATCTGTTAAATTCTGGACTGGATTTTAGAGATCTGGTTGCAGCACATGAGACTTCAATGGAACTTGTAGAGCAAGGTAAAGAGTTGCCTGGTGAAAATTCCCCAAGACCAGCCAAATCTCCCAGATCTCCAAAGCCAGCTTCTACTTTCAGAGAGACCAATGGTGAAAGCAATTCTCTTGACCAGCCCAAGACTGGCAAGGAAAATTCTAAACTCATCAAAGATGAAGAGAGGGAAACTGGCAAAGTGAGCCTGCATATTTATAAACTGTATTGTACTGAGGCTTATGGATGGTGGGGCATTACAGGAGTAATTCTAATTTCTTTGATATGGCAAGCATCTTCAATGGTTGGTGATTATTGGCTGGCATATGAAACCTCCGAAGAGCAAGCTCGAGTCTTTAACCCGTCTCCTTTTATCTCTATCTATGCCATTATCGCGGCAGTTTCAGTTGTTTTGGTGATATTTAGATCCTTCTCTGTCACCATCTTGGGGCTTAAGACAGCACAAATTTTCTTCTCTCAGATTCTTGATAGCATCCTTCATGCACCCATGTCTTTCTTTGATACCACGCCTTCTGGAAGAATCTTAAGTCGGGTAAGTACTCAAAGGTCAAGGATGCCATGTTACAAGCTAGTACTAAGAAAGAACCTAATCCATATGGATGTTGCAAAACCCCATAATCAATTTTAAAAAAAAAAACTTTTTTGCGCTTTAGGAGATAATTCCTTTCACATCCTTATCTCATACAACTTAAAATCACTTGAAAAAAAGCTAATCAAATCAAAACACTAGATATTTGTATTGACTTTAATTTTCCTTATGCAGGCATCCACTGATCAGACTAATGTTGATGTGTTTCTCCCATTCTTTTTGGGTATTGTGATTTCCATGTACATCACAGTACTTGGCATCTTCATTGTGACATGTCAGAATTCTTGGCCAACAGTTTTCTTGCTGATTCCTCTGATTTGGTTGAACATATGGTATCGGGTATGATATGATTGCCTTGTCAAATGGCGAATGTTCATTCCCAAACATGTGTGTATCATTTTTTTTACCTTAATAACTTTGGTTCTATACTTAATCTTGCAGGGTTATTTCCTTTCTTCATCTCGTGAATTAACTCGGCTGGATTCAATAACAAAAGCACCTGTGATTCATCATTTCTCAGAAAGCATTTCTGGGGTCATGACAATTCGTGCATTCAGAAAGCAGAGGAGTTTTTGTGAAGAAAATGTTAAACGAGTGAATGAAAATCTGCGGATGGATTTCCACAACAATGGTTCCAATGAGTGGTTGGGTTTTCGCTTAGAATTGCTCGGAAGCTTGGTCTTTTGTATTTCCACTATGTTCATGATTATATTACCCAGCAATATCATAAAACCAGGTATTTTTAATCCTCTATTCGAGAAAAAGTTATAGACCAAAGATTTTTCTTTTCTGTCAAAATGTTATTGAGATGATAGAGTAATTGGATCTTTTTGTTGCATGATGTAGAAAACGTTGGCTTATCCCTCTCTTATGGGTTGTCTCTGAATGCTATGTTGTTCTCGGCCATATATTTGAGTTGCTTCATTGAGAACAAAATGGTATCTGTGGAGAGGATTAAGCAGTTCACAAGAATTCCATCTGAAGCAGCATGGCGTATTAAAGATCGCCTACCTCCTCCGAATTGGCCTACCCATGGCAATGTTAACATCAAAGATTTGCAGGTAGCTTTTATATGACCAAACTGATTATATTTTACAATGAAATTTTGTTTACATTCTGATTACTGTCCTTATATTCAGTGTTATATGCTTAAAGCATGAACGTACATAAAGCTGACTTGATAAATATATGTTTTCTGACCCAAAAAAAAAATGTTATTTATAAAACAAGTTCTTAGTCTTGTTTGATATGCAATCTAGTCTTTAGGCATTGAAAACCATATCGGTCATTGAACTAGTTGAGACAGTGGTTCAATAGTTAGAGGTTCAATCATGATTGAACCAGGATTAACCCATCATGATTAAAATAATATAATTTAATTAAAATATACAATAGTATTCATATATAATTTTGAAAGGAATAATTTTTAAATAAAAATGAATTAATTCATGAGTTAATTGAGCATTCATGTATAAATCATACATAATCCTATAAAACAAAGTTATTAAGGTGCTAATGTGAATGACTGTTATCTTTTGGCAACTTAGGATAATGTTTTTTAGGCTTTATTAAGGAGAAACTACAAATCCAATGCACCTGTTCAAAATTCTTGAGTGGATTGTCTAGGGGTGGGTTCATCAGTTTATCGGTCTGACCGGTCAACTCGACCGGCTAACTCGAATTGCATTTTAATGCTCTATTGTTTCCTATGGTAATGACTATTATCTGGCAAACAGGTTAGGTACCGTGCCAATACTCCTTTGGTTCTTAAAGGCCTCAACTTGAGCATTAGTGGGGGAGAGAAGATTGGCGTTGTTGGAAGAACAGGAAGTGGAAAATCTACTTTAATCCTAGTTTTCTTCAGGCTAGTAGAACCTTCAGGAGGCCGAATAATCATCGACGACATCGACATAACCGCATTAGGCCTCCACGATCTCAGGTCTCGTTTCGGAATCATCCCCCAGGAGCCTGTTCTTTTTGAGGGCACAGTTAGGAGCAACATTGATCCAACGGGTCAATATTCAGATGAGGACATATGGAAGGTGATTCAATCATCTAGTTTTCATCTTAATGGCCCGTATTTGAAACAAAACTCTTCTCACATACTTACCTCACATAGTGTAAAATCATTTAAAATATGCTAATCCGAACACCGTGTCTGCTTTCTTTGTTGCAGAGCTTGGAACGCTGTCAGCTAAAAGATGCCGTGGCTTCCAAGCCAGAGAAACTGGACTCTTTAGGTTTGAAAGATTCATATGATTTTAGGAGTTCCTTCTAAATTTCACTTTTTCTTTTTTCCTTGAATTGATCATTAGGATTGTTGTGTTATTGAACTGTGACAGTGGTTGATAATGGGGAGAATTGGAGTGTGGGGCAGAGGCAGTTACTGTGTTTGGGGAGAGTGATGCTGAAGAGAAGCCGGCTATTGTTCTTGGATGAAGCAACGGCTTCTGTGGATTCACAAACTGATGCTGTGATTCAGAAGATCATCAGAGAGGACTTTGCAGCCTGCACCATCATTAGCATTGCTCACAGAATTCCAACTGTCATGGACTGTGATAGGGTTCTCGTCATAGATGCAGGTATTCATTCATTCACAACACTTGACATTTTAACAAGTTTAAAGCTTGGGGATCCTTGTGTCTTATAAAGGGTTAAATTGTTTGAAATTTTTCTGAGCTTAAAACGTCTACAAGTAATGGAAAATAACAGAGAAAGACTGTGAAAATTATAAATCCCAAATCAGGATTCGTTACAATATTTCAATAGATTTTGACGACATTAACTTGCAAATAACAATAATTTTTATTAGAATTCTTGATTTGGGATTTTGTAAATTTTACGGTCTTTTTCTGTTATTTTCCTTGCAAATAACTCCCATAACTTTTAAAACTTAATAATAAATCCCCCTAAACTCTCAAGTATGTGCAGATCATTCGGAACTATCAATTTTATAAATATAAAAGTTCTTGTAAGGTTTTAAAGACTGGGAAGGTTATTTACACGAGATAAAGTTCAAGAGAGTTTTGTGTCATTTAGTCTTTGTGAAGGGGAGGGTATGTAGTGAGCTCCACGGGTCTTATAAGTCTAAAACCATTCATTTGTGTCTACATCTCTCCTCACTTTACATAAAGTCGAGATTCAAACTTAGTCTAATCTAACTACCATTAGATTAATTCTTGTTGTAGTGGATGTGTGTGTGTGTGTGTGATTACATGTAGCATAATCCTAAAGTAAGTTTGTGTTTCGTTATGATAGGGCGAGCGAAAGAATTTGATAAACCTTCCAAGTTGCTTCAGAGGCCATCATTATTTGGGGCATTGGTTCAAGAATATGCCAATCGCTCCTCAGAGCTCTGAATCATTGTTCAAGCTTTTCACAAGGGAAATGAAACCTCCTGCTAAAGAAGAGGCCTTTTGATTGATCCTGTGAATTGAAGAGTTGTAGTTGGTGACATTACAAGCAACTAAAAAATTAGCTAATTTTGAAGTGGAATTCTAATTGCATATGGATTATCTAATGCCATTTCCAGGTGTTTTTAATTATAGCTTCAAGTGTTAAAACTGACGTCTTTAATAAATAAAAAATTGAAATATACCTTTGGCATCTCTATGTGAGCTCTATATGTATGATGTATTACTTTTGGTTTTAAATACGAGATCTAGTCTGTAATGTAAATATAATTTCAAAAGTGGAATGAATGGAACATTCATATTTATGATTTATGTAAATTATATTAAAAACTAGATTTTATATTTAGAAAAAAATTAACATGTAATTATGGCAAAAAGAAAAAGTTGGTCAAAATTTCTTGTGTTTTATGCTATCTCTAATCTTAAATATAAAATTTATTTTATAGTGTAATTTATATTACAATCCTTTTTGTAATATAAGTTATATTATAAAGTGAATTTTATATTTAGGGTGGGAGGTAATAATTGAGACCACCTATATTTGAAATACTCTTATATATACCATTGAGGTATCTTTTGATATATTGTTAATTGTAAGATTTCACTTAATGATTTTATTAAGTGTTCTATTTAGCCTTTTTTTTATATTCTTTTTTAGAGGACTTCATACTGTTTAATCAACTATTCTCATTGGTGCATCCAAAGGCCTTTTCGTGATTATTTTTTACTATTTTCTTATTAATAGTAGTCACTCCAACTTTTTTCGCATA
Source organism: Neltuma alba (assembly GCF_004799145.2). NCBI lineage: Eukaryota > Viridiplantae > Streptophyta > Magnoliopsida > Fabales > Fabaceae > Neltuma > Neltuma alba. The sequence goes on along the minus strand of NW_021634106.1, from coordinate 29,557 downwards.
TATCTTCATTATGAATATTATCATTTCTTATATGAACATATATTCATCTCAACTGTAGCTGCTTTATGTTCATGTTATCCTTTTAAAGCCCAACACTCACTACCATATAGTATTGATGGTCTCAAAGTAGTGCGATAAAACTTTCCTTTGGCCTTATTAGGTATTTTCTGATCATATATAGCTCGTGTTGCTCTTTTTCACTTAAACTATCCAACTTGAATTCTATGACTAACATCACCATCAATTTTACCAGTTTTTTTTAATAATTGATCCCAAATATGTACAGCATGTTTGGATCACTGATTGAACATGAAAAAATGCATTGGAAATTGCACAACATGAGTTGATTGGTGTAGTTAGAGATGAAGCCTTGTTTGAATCAACATTTTTTCCATCTAGGTTCTGAAAAAAGACTTGGTACAACAAAGTCAATTTTTCTAGCTTTTGCTATTTCCAACATAGACAGAGAAGATAAAATGAAGATGAAAAGAAAGATAAGGGTATTTAAGTGCGTCATATCTTGACCCAATAATTTGATTTTTTTAAAGGAAAAAAATTAAGTAATAAAATTTAATTAATTTAATTTATTATTTTTCTAAAATTTATCAAATTGTATATGTATGATATATTACATTCGTTTCTTAATATAAGACCCTAATAGATTAATGTGAACATATTAAAAAAGCTAAATAAATTACTTAATTATATTATATGTTCCATGATCTTCCTAAAATACTTGTATATATATATATATATATATATAATTAGATTACATGTTAGTTTATAAGTCAAATGAATTAATTTAAAGAAAAATGATAAATATAAATACTTTATAGTAATTTATTTAACTTTCTTAATCTTCTTAAATTAGTTAACTGAGTCTTATATAAAACTAATGCCCTTTTCAGTTATTTCATATCTAAACTTACTTTTTTATTATCTATTCAAACAAGTTCAAACTTTTCAAACTGACTTTTTAAAAACATCAATCCAAACATAAATCATATTATACTAATTGACTTTTACCTTAACTGACTTTTGTAAAAGTTAGATAAAATAAAAGTCAGTTTTGTCACCCCTAATCCAAACGCACCCCTAAAATTTTTTACTTGTGGAATGACTTGATCTCCCAGTCTAACCTCCAAATTTGTTTTAGCTTGTCTCCTATAAAAAATGCAATGCATATGTTTTGTCTTGCTTATACTAAAACGAAAAACCCTTCGACTCTAGGGTTCTTCTCCAATGTCGCAAGTTTAGTGGTAGTCTTTTCTTTTGACTCAGCCAATAGAGCTATATCATTAGCAAAAATCATGAACTTAGGGATTTCTTCTTTGATATGCTTAGTTAGAATATTGAGGACTAGGTTAAACAGATGAGGGCTCAAAGGTGATACCTGATGTAGGCCAATCTTTATAAGAAAGTCCTTTGTCTCACTGCCCAGTGTTCTAACATTGGTTGTGACCCTTCATACATGTCTTCTATGACTTTGATATAAGCGACACACACAATTTTATTTTTCATGGCTTTCCAAAGCACTTCTCTTGGTATTTAATCATAAGCTTTTTCCAAATCAATAAAAATCATATGCGAGTCTCTTCTGTGGCTTCAGTACTTTTCCATTAACCCCCATAGTAAATAAATCGCTTATGTTGTCTACCTTCCTAGCATGAACCCAAATTGATTTTCAAAATACAATTTTCCATTCTCAACATGTGTTTTATCACCTTCTCCCACAATTCATGGTATGGCTTATGAGCTTAATCTTTCTGTAGCTAGTACATTTTTGGATATCCCTTTTATTCTTGTAAATAGGTACTAAAGCACTTTTTCTCCAATCATTAGGCGTTTTCTTAGAGTATAATATCTTATTGAATAACTTAATAAGCCACAGCACACCACCTTCACTCAGAAATTTTCAAACTTTAATAGGAATACCATCAGGTCCAACTACTTTATTGCTTTTGATTTTTTTGAGAGCTTCCTTAACTGCACCAACTTGGATTCTTTGATAAAATGCTAAATTATGCATCCCTTCTCCAATTGTCAAGTCTTCAAGATCATAAGTCAATCCTTCGGCCATATCATTAAATAGCTTATGAAAGTAGACTTCCTATCAATCCTACCTCTATCAGTAATAAAAAATCTACCTTCTTCGTCCTATATACATCTTAGTTAGTCCAAATCTCTTATTTTTCTTTCCTTATTCTTTGCAATCTTGTAAATCTTGCATTGCCTAGCCTTAGTGCCTAAATCTTTATATAACTCCTCAAAAGCTTTAGAACGAGCATCACCCATTGCTCTCCTAGTCTTTTTTTAAGCTAAGCGATACCTTTCCTAATTTTCAGTATTATTACACAAATGTATCACTTCAAAACAATCTCATTTATTCCTAACTTTCTCTTGTGCATTCTCGTTCCACAACCATGTCTCCTTATCTAGCCAATCATGGCCTTTTGATTCTCTTAAAATTGTTTTAGTAGGCTTTTGAACCTTTTTAGCCATTTCTATCTATATAAGATTAGCATTTACTTGTAGCTCTCAAACCCTTTACTCTACAAGAGTCCTTTTCAAAATCTCTCACTTCTCTCCCTTTAACTGCCACCACTTGACCCTTAGGGTTGACACTTGTTAGCGTTTTTGTTTTATACATTTAACATGTACATTAAGGACTAGGACCTTATGTTGTGCTGTCATACCATCCCCAGGAATCACTTTATAGTTTGTACATAGTTTTCTATCAAGATTTCTTACAAAAAAGAAGTCAGTCTGTGACTTAGAGGTTCCACTCTGGTATGTGATTAAATGCTCCTCCCACCTCTTAAAGCAAGTGTTAACAATCTTGAGGTTATGCATGAGGGAGAAATCAATAATAGTTTGCCATTCATTATTAAACTCTCTAAAACCCAAACCACTATAAGCCCTTGCATACTATCCTGCTTCTTTACCAACATGTCCATTAAGATTATCACCAATAAAAATCTTTTCTACAAGTGGTATGCTCTGAATCAATCCCTTTATATCTATCCAAAATTTCTCCTTAAGATTTGCTTCTACCCCTACTTGAGGTGCATAAGCACTAACCACATTGATAGTATCCCTCCCCACAATCATTCTTAAAGAAATGATTTTGTCTTTGATCCTTTTGACTTTCACCACATTCTTTTTTTAATCATTATCAACGATAATACCTGCTTCGTTCCTTATACCTATCTTTTCTGTGTGCCAAAGTTTGGATCTATTAGTAAATTCAAAAGCCTTCTCTCCAACTTTTTTTAGCTCCTTGGAGGCATAAAATATTAATAGTTTATTTGTCCATTACTTTCACTACGTCCTCAATTTACTATACAGGGTCCCAATGTTCTAAGTGCCAAACCTACTCTTGCTTTCATGAACTAACTTCTTTAACCGCCTCCGTCCATAAAAGTGTGGTATCTCTTACTCATTTAACACTACCTTTGGGTGACAACACAACGGCTCTTGCTCACTTCTCACCATACTCAAACCATATAGCATTACTTCCAGGTAACGATCTAGCAATAGCACTATTTTTTCATGGATTCATGTCATAAAAGATTCGATAGAGCTTTATGTTGGTTGCAAAGGGCTTAACACAATTCTTCTCCTTTACTCAGGTTTGGGACCGGCTATGCAACATATACAGAGTTCTTTAGTTTACAAAAAACAATAAAAAAGCTTTTAATTCTAATAGGAAAGTTCCCAATAAAGCTCTTCGTCTTTAATTTGTTTGTAAATAACTAGTAAACTTCTGAAAAGTAGTTCTAAATTTATTAAATTAAAGTTATAAATTTTTGTTAACTAATTATTAGTGGAGTAATTCGTTTCACAATTACGCAGCAAGAATTTAACAACTTAATCATAACAAACTTAAAAAATTTACCAATCCCCTTTTTTTTTTTTTGCCAACTTACTAATCACTTGCAAATGGATATTAATTACAACTTCCTTGTAAAAAAAAAAAAGCTAACAATTTTTTAATAGTTATCTGGTAAAGTACTAATTAATTGAACCACTCTATTAGAATAAGTTAACAACTTTATTCTTAAATTGACATTTTCTTTTAAACATGTTGGAGATTAAATATATATAGAATAATTTGCACTATGTTAATTCTTGGATTAAATGGCTTGATGATCATATGTTTTTTTTAGTAACTGAGATGTTGAAGGTTCAATTTTCAGCAAAGCCACTTTTTTAATATTTACATATGGATTATCTAATGCCATTTCTAGGTGTTTTTAATTATAGCTCCAAGTGTTAAAAAAAAAACATGTTTAACAAATATATGGAAATATACTTTTTGCATCTCTAGATGAGCTCTCTGCGTGTGACGTGACATGTAAATGTTTCTGAGAGTAGTTGCCACCTTGCTATAATAAAATTGTTAATGCTCATTGAATAGTTGCTAGTAAAGGTGCTCAGTTTACAAGCACCTTATGAGAATTTGTCAACGAAGCTTTCGATCTTTATTTGCAAATGATTAGTAAACATCTAAAAAGTAGTTGTAAATTTATTGTATTAAAGTTACCAGCTTATACTTCTAAACCTAATTTTAATGTACTCTGCATCTCAATGGGGCATTGTTTGATGAGGAGATATAAAATTTTTTGTACAAAACTATTTTCTGACTAAAGCTGAGGTCATGGTAACTATAATTTGATGAGAATGTAGCTAAAGAATTGTAATAAGAGTGTAGTTGCAGAATTTTTATTTAATTATTCCGGAATTAATGTCTCAATAGTGTAAAAAACGTCTCGTGTATAACATGGTAGTACATGCTAGTTAACACAACAAGCATGCGTTTGAGAGTTTCCTCCTTTGTACAATCAAAATAAACATTCTTTAGTTATGTTTAGAAGATGTAGAAGAACGTCACAAGAAGTTAACATGAGTGATTTTCAAATTAAAAAAATATTTAATTGAAAAAGATATTGACCACAAGAATTTTAAAAGACATTTTTTTCCCCTAAATACATGTATCCCATTAAAAGAAAAACCTATTATCTGATATTTAATGTAGACACCTTTCCAATAGTACTGGGAAAACGGGCCTGCCCGGCCCTGCAGGGCCGGCCCGTGACGGGCTCGGGCTTAAACGGGCCAGCCCGTTTAAGCCCGAGTTCCAAAAATAAGTCATTTTTTCAAGCCCGGCCCGTGAGATGACGGGCTCGGGCTAGCTCGCGGGCTTTTGGTCTTTTTAATTAAAATAATTTTTTTATTTTTTTGTATATTTTATCAAAATAATAAAAATGAAACAATAAAAATTACTAATAAAATGTATAAATATAAATAAAATTGAGTCACAAATATAAACATTATCATGTCTAACACATATTACAGTATAATAAAGTCTATTGAATAAACAAACTAAATAGATGACAGACATAAACAACTAAATAAGCATTAAATTCAGTAGATAATTACAATGCGGATGATCTAGTTTGATTATAAATAATTAACAAAAAAGTTTAACTAACAAACATAGTATACATAAAGAATAATCATTTATCATACCGACAAAAAAGAAAAGAGTCCATCATTCTTAGTTCTAAATTTGTTTCTACTATAAAAATGATATAGATCTTTATTTTAGTTTAAAAGATTTTTTGATCAATTATATTTCAAGTATAAAAAATATGGGAGAATGATAAATAAAGACTGTAAAAATTATAGATACAGTATTTTAATAGGTTTTGACAACTTATAAATAACAATATATTTTTATGAATATACCTAGTTTTAAATTTTGCAATTTTCATGTTTTTTTGGTTATTTTTCCCACAACTATAGTGATTCTTTTTTTCTTTTTGTGAATGCTATCTATGTGAGCTGTCAAGATAAGTAAAACTAAGAGTATGCTATGTTTAAAATGTTAGGGTTTTCTTTTTTAAGTTAAGAAAAAAGGACAGAAATTAAAAAAAAAAAATTGGCGGGCCTAAACGGGCCGACCCGCGGCCCTACAGGGCCGGACCGTTTATTTTTCGGCCATACAGGGCTGGCCCTTTTAAGCCCGACTTCTCTTTCAAGGCTCCAAAATATAAGCCCGGCTCTCGACTTAAACGGGCTTAAACGGGCCGGCCCGACGGGCCCAGCCCGTTTTCCCAGCTCTACTTTCCAATACAAATTTAAACAATAATTTATTAGAAGTATTTTGTCTCAACCGGTAAATAAATATTTTTTTTTGGGTAAAGAAAGAGGTCTAAGGCTCCAAAAAGTAACTCAAGGCAAAACAACTCCAGAAATTCATCTCAAACCTCAACAAGTCCTCCTCTTCATCATCCCTAATCCTAGAGAGAAAAGCCATCTTTGACAGAGTAGAGATCTTGCCATTCCATAGGATTTGATTAGGAATATTAGTAAAAGAAAGAAGAGAACTCAAGACTTTTTGGGGCCGAGAACTCAAGACTTTATTATCAATAAGAGGAGAGTGCAGGGAATAAACCGGAGAACAATTTCATTGCACGGGATTCCAATTGAAAGGATTTTGCTGTAAGGGGCGGTTGGATAATACAGAAGAGCTCGCTTCCACATTCCGGTTAGGATGAATGACAATGAGGTCTACATTTTCAAATATTTCTTTCCAAATCCATGAAAAATTATAAGGTCTTTTCAATAACAAAGGTTTGAGGTGATCAATATATGTGATCTTCAACGAAGCTTACGAGGATAGGAGACAAGAAGCCGAGGCAAATTTACGTAGCAGCTAGAGCTGTTTTGAAAGTTATGGGATTTCGTGGTATTGTGCTGATTTCAATGAATTTTTTTCTAGCCCACATGATCTTTCCTTTAAAAACTCACATGATCTTTCCAATAAAAAAAGAGCAAGAAAAAATCCCATTGCCCCACCTCAATTAAAATAATAATAATAAAGGAAAACTGATGCCCCACCCCGGTTGCCCTCAAGGCTAACCCTTCCCTCCTCATTTGATTAGCAAAACAAAAAACTGTGTTGGGTTATATAAAACTATTTAGTCTCTATATGATATCCCTCTCTCCCAATTCGCCTCCTACCAATTCAGTTCCCTTCTAATTACCTGAAATATGAGTTGTGATCCAAACGGTAATTGCCCTTTTATGTGTTCCTCACCTCCTGGCAATCATGCGCCACCTTATCTCCCGGCGCACGTTAGCCGCCCACCCTACCTAAGCGGTGGTGGCCTCCCCATCGCTCAAGATCTCATAATCAGCCGCACACCACTCCCACCACCACCCCTTTAACCCTACACCCGCAACCCAACATGTCACCATTCCCCACTTTTTCTTTCTCCGCCGCCACCACCACCCCCTCTTCCCAAAATCCTCTCTTTCCTCTCACTATCCTGCGCCGCCCTCCTTGTCATTTACCCCTTTGCCCTAATCCTCCGCCACCTCCGCCATAAGATCTGAATCTCTGAGGATAACGGTTTGTCTCCTCCGTCTTGTTTTTTCCATGGCTTCTCCTCCTTCTTCTCCGGTTGATTCCTCCACCACCACCCCACCTGCCGATCCTCCCACCGCTGTGCCTCTCTCGGTTGCTGTTCCCCCTGCTCTGCCCTCTTCGCAGCCTTCGTCATCCTCTCGCCGCCTTCCGCCGCCGTGCTGGTCTGCTGAGGAGACCGTCGCTCTCATCGAAGCGTACCGTGACAAGTGGTATTCTCTTGGCCGGGGTAATCTCAAGGCCACGCATTGGCAAGATGTCGCCGATGCTGTTACCTCCCGCTGCCCCGGGGCGTCGCCGCCCAAAACCGCCGTGCAGTGCCGTCACAAGATGGAGAAGCTCCGGAAGCGGTACCGCACGGAGATCCAACGCGCGCGTAACATGCCTGTTGCGAGGTTCAATTCCTCTTGGGTTCACTTCAAACGGATGGATTCCATGGAGAAAGGTCCCTCCCCTGTCAAACCTGAGAACGATTCCGATGATAGCCCCGATGAGTTTGATGGCGATGAGGATAATGACTTGTACGAGGAATTCAGAAGTGGCAGTGGGTCCAATACGAGGAGCTTGAATAAGTTGTACCGGAATGGGATGAGCGGCGGCGGCAGCACCGTCAATGGCAGCGGAGGATTTCGGATTCGAATTCCGGATGGGGTAAGCATTGCACAACCTGGGAATTCCAAATTGTATGGGAAAATTTCTGATCAGAAGTACAACTATAACAATAACAACCCTGGTTCAAAATCTGGGCATGGCTTTAATAATCCCAATTATGAAACTAGGGTTTTGAAAGAGAGGAGTGGACTGGGGAAAAGAGAAAGAGAGAGGGAGAGAGATCCTGTGAGTGAGATGGTGTGTGCAATTAAGGTTTTGGGAGATGGGTTTGTGAAGATGGAGCAGATGAAGATGGAGATGGCGAGGGAGATTGAGAGTATGCGAATGGAGATGGAGATGAAGCGTACGGAGATGATTCTGGAATCGCAGCAGAGGATTGTGGAGGCATTTGCAAAAGCAGTTTCAGAGAAGAAGACAAAGAGAATGCCTTCATCACCTTCAGAATCATAGAGAGATCAATGGATGGGTAACGTATAGGGTTTTTTTTTGGACGTTGTAAAGTGATGATGGAGCATTGCTAGAGAAGCCAATGAGTTCACTTTATCATTATCATCTGTATGTGAGTTCAGTTCAGCTCAGCTCAGCTGTGTTTCTTCTTTGTTTATTAGAGTTAGGTCTTTGCTTTTCTGTCTCTTTTTTGGATTTCATTTGTCTTTTATTCTTTCTTAGTAGGGAAAACTTGATCAGTTTAAGATTGATGATGGATAATATGTGCTTAGTACTTAAATCAAATTATTTATAAATAAACATATATTACGAGAACTAATTGAATCTGGCATGAAAATGTGAGGCATAATCCTGCATGATTATGGCTCACTATTTTGCCCTCTCCTTGTAGTTGTAACTCTTACAGTCGGAATTGTATGGCTCAACCAAAACCAACTGCTCTCTTTTAAGCCCTGTCTTAAACAAGAGGCTGCGAGTTTGACTCTTTGTGGGCATGATGGGTGACGGGGTAAAAAAATGACAGATGGTTAGAATTTTTAGGGTTTGATCATTAGAGTATGAGCAAATGCTTATTCTGAGCGTTCTTTGACGTTCTTGACATTTCCCAATTAACACTTGCGTTCACTATTGCATTATATCTTTCTAGTGGTTTTAGGCATACAGGGAAGATTGTAAAACTGTGAATGGAGATTTGTTGTTTTTCCCTTTTTGTTTTGCCTGAAGAGTTTCTTTCTTTGTTTTTTTTTTTTTTGGTTCAATCGCCTGAGGAATTTATTTTACTTTATTTGCAGGCACTTGTTTCTCATTCCTGTTTTGGAATTTGTGTCTAGAAAAAGGTTATGATAAAGATGATTAATAAATAATAATACAACGTCCTAACCTCATTGTTATTAATTTTATTAAGATAAGATTCTCACACGCGCACACGCACTTGCACTCATTGTGCCAATTGGACATGTCTACAGTGAGATAAATGAATGAAAATTTTAAAATATCTTTGTTAATTATATGTATTAGCTACAAATATTATTAATGAAACATGTAAGGTATTGGTAAAAGATAGACAAAGTTATTTGAAGTTTTACATTTATAATCAAATTAAATGTCAAAATAGTTTTTATGTTAAGGATTGAGGTAGTATTGTTTAATAGCAATTAATTATAAACTCAACAAAAACAAGACATATGTTTGATTGAAGAATTTGATATAATAGATATAAAGAACTTGATCGTATTTTTTTTAAAAACTATTTTTGAAGAAAATTATAATTATGGCTCTTGTGTTATCAGACTTTGTTGCTCTATTGACATTAGGCATCTGAGGCTTTCTTAAGCGTAAGGTTTGAAGTTCACATTCTTTCTTAGAAGCATAACAGGTGTGAGTGAAAGGGGGGAAAATTTTTTGCTCTCACTTTAAATCCAAACACGTCTTATGACTCATCTCTCCTGCATGGGTAGTTAGGGTGTGAATTGAATTAAATAATTGACTCTTGTGTAGACGGTTGTAGCGTTTTGCAGGCCTTCCATAAAATGCAATTTTCTCGACTTCATAAAGTTTATTGCATTTTTTTTTCATATGCAATGCCTTTCAGCTGTGCGGATCAACTTGTATTATTGTCTGTATAGTAGACTCAAAAAGCATTGTTCTCTTAGAAACAACTTCACTCGCATCGCTTTGATTTAACTTATGATGGATGACTGTCGATTGGATTTTTTTTTTTCTGCGAGAATCTCAAAAAAATAATTTTGAATTTTAAAATTTTAAATTTGTCTTATTTACTACACTTTAATAATAATTAACAATATTTAAAAAGTAAATAACAATATATTTTTGTAGTCATTTTTTATTTAAGATTTTAAAATTTTAGAGGTATTTTTTTAGGATTTTTTTTCCCTTTAAAAGCTTAATAAAGTTATTAGCAACAAATTTGATGTTTTAACCATTTTTCGGGTGTATAGTGATAATGCAGAGCCAAAAGGGCAGTGTCTTTGTTGTGTCAAGATGTTCCTAAAGAGGCGATTTTCTTTGAAAATGCAGAGCCATTGCTGCAAAACTCTTAACATCTTGCTTGAATCAAATTAAATGATACCACCCCAGTTCCTATTATAAGACAGTCTTAAGAAGAATTGAATTCTTCTTATTAGAAGTCATCAAGTGGGATATCATTTTTTTAAAAAAGAAATTAGGGTCAAGGTCTAATTTTGTCCGCAAGTCTTTATTCGGGAGCTGTGGATATCCAAAAGTTTTTTTTTAACCATTTTTCGGGTATATAGTGATAAGCATATTTACGTATTGCAATTTATTTCTCAGAGTAGATGGAGTGAATGGAAGGTTGCAAAAGAAGGGATGGGGCTGGGGGTGCAGAGGTGAAGGAGTGAAGGGAAGATGATGATACCTACGTGCTAAAGCCATCTAAGCATAACTGAGCCAATAAACAGTTAAAATTAACTTTGCTAACGGGTAGGTGGGAGCAATATTGTTACGTTTTGATAACTCTTGGGATGACATTCAAAAAAAAAAAAAAGCTCGGGTAAAAACTTCGGAGAAAAATTTGGACCTTAATCTTTAAAACCAACCCATTTAAAGTTTGATATAATTTTCTTCGTCATTTCTGCAGATGTAATTTATGATTTAAAATATGAGTAAATTTAACCTTTTTTAAATCTTCAAACAAATTTAATAATTTAACCATCTTTATTTTTTTGGTGAGGAGGTTAGAAGTACCTTATAATAAATAAGGATACCACAGGGTAAGTTACCGCCTCGACTCTGATGAATTTCTCTGCTACATCCACAACAGAGCTGTGCGGCAGCCTCATGTGAAACAACAGCATTGTCGTCGAAGCAAACTCTTAAAATATTAAGTTGCATTTAGCATCCTAAAATTTTTTTTTAGATGTATCTAATATCTTGAAGTATTTTGTAGTGCATTCAACATTTTGAAGTATTTTTTAAGTGATTGCGTATAGCCTGCTGTAGCAACGGAATCAGGGAGAGTATACAGAAAAGACAGTTATTATATTAGTATTAGATTAGTATTAGTTAGTGATCTCGGTTCAGTGAGATTTTTTTTGTCTTGGTGTTGGGTGCACCAAAAAATATTTCACGACGCACCTAAAAAAACATTTTAGATACTAGATGCATTATAAAATAGTTTAGAATATTAAATGTATTTAAAAAAATATTTTAGAATGTTAGATGTAGCAAACAAAAAAAACAAAATAAATCTGGACCAATTTGATTTGAACGGTCCAGATGATGAAATAAGCACCTAGGCCAGTTTCACAATTGACTTTCTCAGTCTATGAGGCAGAAACGAAGTAATGGCTATGCATTTTCAAAGAAAATGCGTCTTTAGGAACATGTAGACACAACAAAGACACTGCCCTTTTACCACTGAGTGTTTAAATCGACTAGCTGTGGGGTCGTTTTAACTTAACCAAGATCAGGGATTCGATCCCGTTTGGGAACGCAGCAGCGTGGAGTGATAGGCAAACCATCCGTTAGGGGATCCTTTATAGGTGCCGTTCCAAATTAGTCTAGGAATGTTAAAAAGCCTGAAAGATGGCATTGGCCTGGGATACCGGGAGAGATCACTTAAAAAAAAGAAGAAAAAGACACTGCCCTTTTGGTTGAGTACTCCTTTTCAACTTCCACTGTTGCAACTTTTCAAAACTTTTACGTTGGTAAAGACCAAATATCTAATTGCAGAAGAACACAAATTGGATAAACGCCAAAAGAAGAAAAGGAATTGCCTCTACAAACTCGCATATAATAATAATGATAATGATGATGATGATGATGATGATGATGATGATGATGATGATAATAATAATAATACACATGATCAAATGAAGCTTCTATGAGCTCTCAAAGTCAAATCTTCGCGCCAAACTCTTAACATCTTGCTTGAATCAAATTAAATAATACCACCCCAGTTCCTATTATAAGACAGCCTTATTAGAAGTCTTCAAGTGGGATATCAATTTTTTTTTTTTTTAATGAGGGTCAAGGTCCAATTTTATCCGCAAGTCTTTATTCGGGAGCTGTGGATATTCAAAAGTTTTTTTAAAACCAATTTTTGGCTATATACTGATAAGCATATTTAAGTATTGCAATTTATTTCTCAGAGTGGATGGAGTGAATGGAAGGTTTCAAAAGAAGGGGGTGGGTTTGGGACTTGGGAGTACAGAGGTAAAGGAAAGAAGGGAAGTTGATGCTGACATGGCACTGCCACGTGTTAGAGATGAGTAAACTAAAAAAAAAAATTCCAGTACCTACAATTTAAAATAAAAACTTTCGGGATAAAATTGGACCTTAATCATCAAACTTGCTCCCATTTAAAGTTCCATATAATTTTTCTTGTTCGCTTCTCCATATGTAATTCATGATTTAAAATAAGAGTAAATTTAACTTTTTTTAGTCTTCAAACAAATTTAATAATTTAACCATCTTTGTATTTTTGGTGAGGAGGTTAGAAGTACCTTATAATAAATAAGGATACCGCAGAGTAAGTTACTGCCTCGACTCTGATGAATTTCTCTGCTGCATCCACAACAGAGTTGTGTGGCAACCTCATGTGAAACAGCAACATTGTCGTCGAAGCAAACTCTTAAAATAATTTCGTCAATCTCTACGAGGCATGAACAGAGCAGAACAGCCATGTGCCTCAATTTTAGGATTCTTCATTTTTGTACTTTCCCACCACCTTCTCGTTGTGTGTTCACCATGAAAACAAATCAATGCATAGAAATAGGTGACTTTGACTTCAATCTCGTGATCAGCTTTTGCCTCCCAGAACCTGATTTTCATGGCCAGGGAACAACGTTTTATGTTCAGTTTCCGACGTCTCTGTTACCTTGTCTTCATCTTCTCCATCTTCTCCGTCATCTTAGTCCTCTCTTGGTGTCACTTTTCTGGCCAATGCTATTATCCAAACCAATTATTATCAACAGAAAAGAAGTCAAATTATAATAGCAATCAACCAATCATCAACCTCCTTTCATATCCTTTTGCATGGAACCGCCTTGCCTTTTCATCAGAATTACCACCTCCAAGGCTCTTAAAGATTGCACTTTTTGTCAAGAAATGGCCTCGGAGATCTCACGCCGGCGGGCTCGAACGCCACGCCCTCACACTCCACCTCGCTCTTGCCAGAAGAGGCCATGAACTTCACATCTTCACGACGTCGTCGTCGTCGCCGCCGCCTTCGGATTCATCTCTTCCAGAATATGAGCTTACCAACTTGCATTTTCACCTCTCAGAACCAACGCCTGGTGGTTACCTTGATCAAGCTTCAGTTTGGGAGCAATTTCAAGCAGAGAACTCAACAGGAAGACCATTTGATGTGGTTCATACTGAGAGTGTTGGTCTTAGGTACACTCGATCACGCTATGTTAGTAATTTGGCTGTCTCTTGGCATGGGATTGCATATGAAACCATTCATTCTGATATCATTCAAGAACTTCTGAGAAGTCCCCAAGAACCACAGGCGAAAGCATTGACCGAAAGGGCAATGAAGGTTGTGTTGCAATCTTTTTATTGTGGATTAGTATATTTTATTGCTATAACATCTATGGCCTTAATTGGGTAATCAGTTTGATTTTACATACTAACGCCTCTATTGGTTCAACTAGAAAGTTCTTCCCAGAAAATGACACTTACTGAGAAGTAACTTCCCAGAAGGTTAATGTATAAGTTGTTTGGTTTATTTTGTATTTATTGGGAAATTACAATTATTTTTTAAAGAAATATATTATCTGTTTATTCGTAAGACAAAAACACCATAGAAGTAGAATTTACCTAGTTTTAAGGAAAGTATGAGGCTTAATTTTTGGAAAGTTAAATTTTTTTAGTGAACCAAGCAATATGTATTTTACTACTACTTAAAAAGTCCAACTTCTCCCCATTGAGGCCACCATATTGGCGCCTATTTAAATGTGTGGTTTTTGATAGATTGACTCACACACACAAGGTCTACTGACTACTGGGCAATGTCTCCCAATCTTCCTATCACAAGGCTGATTAAATAGGCCGACATAAGAGTAGGGCATTTGTGCTATATTAGTTAATAATTTATTTATTTTGCATTGATATTTTTAGTTGAAGTAACTAGAAAGTAATTTGATAAAGGAAAAATAACAAAAAAGGAAGCTGAAAATTATTAAATCCCAAATCAAGTATGATAACAACACTTTATTTCGTGTTGACAACATTAATTTGTAAATGACAACAAATTTTTGTTGACATTCTCATTTAATATTTAGTAATTTTCAGCTTCTTTTTTTTTTTGTCATTTTCTTTTAATAAATTCTAAATACAACTTCCTATTTCACTGAGCATTCTCTAGCTATTTCTTGATTCTCCTCTCACTAGAGTTCTCTCCTAATACTATAACCTTAGGAGCCTAACAGGTTGTATCATAGCCCTAATCTATTAAACTCCATCATGATTATCCTAGAATCATAAGGTTCAAATATGCACAATTACTCACTATCTTGAATATTATCAGCAGGTTGTTGAAGAGGTAAAGTTCTTCCCAAATTATGCACATCATGTCGCCACTAGTGACCATGCTGGAGACATCCTGAAGAGGGTCTACATGATCCCAGAAGAAAGAGTTCATATTATTCTCAATGGGGTGGACCAAGATGTTTTCAAACCAGACATCTCCAAAGCAAAAGAGTTCAAGCAGAGGCATAACATTCCAGATTCTAAGTCACTGATTATAGGACTTGCAGGTAGACTAGTCAAAGACAAAGGACACCCATTAATGTTTGAAGCTTTAGAGCAGATTATATCAGAAAACAGGACGTTCCAAGAAAATATCATGGTTCTGGTTGCTGGAGATGGTCCTTGGGCTGCAAGATACAGAGATTTAGGGCCGAATATAATGGTTTTGGGGCCACTTGATCAAGCTGAACTGGCTTGTTTCTATAATGCTATTGACATATTCCTAAACCCTACTTTAAGAGCACAAGGGTTGGATCACACATTGTTAGAAGCAATGCTTTCTGGGAAGCCAGTAATGGCTACTAGGCTTGCAAGCATTGTAGGGTCTGTAATTGTTGACAAGGAAATGGGTTATACATTTTCTCCAACAGTGACTTCATTAAAGAAGGCCATCTATGAGGAATGTGGTGGGGGTAGGGAAGTTTTAGAGAGGAAAGGTCAGGTTGCTCTGCAAAGAGGTCTGAAATTCTTCACTGCTACAAAAATGGTGGCTGCTTATGAAAGGCTTTTTCTTTGCATATCAAACAGAAACAATGGGAACAATCTTTGTCAGTATCAACCGCCAAGTAATTAGATGAGCATAGAAATAAAGAGCAGCAGGATGGCAATTCCATTCAAATGTTCATTTTGCATGGACGTAGGAATCCTGGTTCCTACATAGGAATCTTTGTAAAGAGTGAGATTGGCAATTTCAGATCGTCTTGAACAAACCAGTTTTTCAAAGTGCCCTAAAATCACGTCTCATATAGGTTTCAGCAATTCCATTTGACGCTTTCAACATTATAATTACAATTAGAAGCAAGGCACCTACTGCACGATAAATGCAGAATGAAAGGATTAGATATTATAAATATATTTATTATAAAAAGGTAGCTAGATTTGATTTAAAAATGACAATAAAACAATAAATAAATGAGTAACTAAGGGTTATAGAGGGCGAAATGTTAATGGGCAAAGGATATCACGATCTAACTGCAGCAGCTTATAGCAGCAAAATTTTGGGGAAAATTTGTCAGAAAAGCAAACTGTTCCAGCCTAAAATATCTCATAATTCTTAGATAATAGGGAAGAATAAATCGTTTTTTTTTTTTTTTTGGGAGAGAGCTCTTTAACCTTGAAATTAAATGCCTGCAGTGATAGGGAGAGGATTCCTGAGATTATCCTCGCAAATCAAGGTCTCATACCTCAGTATGAGCTTCTTCCTCAATGCAAAGTTTTGGACTTCAACACAATCATTCTTGCAAGCGCATCTTCAACTTTATTAGCATAAGGTGATGTATATGATCCGCATTCCTTTAGAAGCATGCTTATGGCAAGCACAGTGAAGTTGCTCAGTGATATTAAATTGCAGAATGATTCATACTGCTCTAGTAGTGTACAACAGTAAAATCTTATCCTGAAAAATTGGCTTTCGTTTTGGGGAAAAGAGAGATTCAGACTTCATCCTTTTCATCAGTTAGCTACACAAATATCATCATCCAACGGCAGCAATGGCAAGAGCCGATTCATTCATAGTTACAGGGGTAACTGAGTAAGATTAGACAGATTACATTTACAGCGTAGAAAATGATACATAACTAACTACTGAGAGCAGCAGGACCATCTCCGACACAGGAGAGGTTACTGCAAACCTTGCTTAGTAGTTGAGATATTTTCTCCAAAACTTCCATATCCTTAGATAGAACATAACGAACATATAGCCAATCAAAGTATATTCCTCCTTCCACTCATTGTGATTAGCTAGGCTGATAAAGAATTCAGGTCCAGAATCAACCCACGAAACAGATCCTCTTCTTATGGGAGGACAGAACTCTATGGGAGCATTCCTCATTATAGATCCTTGGGCTTCAAGTGTTCCTGGAATTAGCGCGAAAGGAAGACTACGTAGAGCCTACATCAGAAACTAAAACCATAAGCACAAGTGTGAAGGTAGAAAACTCAACAGCTCAGAGGTAAGTCATATAATTATTAGGGAAATATATAAATACGATCTTTCAACTTTGAACCATTGGCGAACAATCCCAGCAGTGAAGAGCTGGACCTCTTTTAGTCTTATAAGGGGCAATTCAATGAAAACTCTGGACAAGAATATCCCTTGACCAAATCTCTATTATTTATACAATAGCTTTCGGTTTCTTTACCGTAGTTTATACAATATTAGTATCAAAACTCGTTACCAAATGTTCAAGGCTAAGAAACAACATTATCTCATGGGCTCCTTGAAAATTATGCCTCACATTCTATAGTAAGAATATGCCCAAATCACAAGTTTATGACGAAAAACATACACTGCTCTACCCTGAGTCTCCGGAAGGAACTTTGTAGATTGCTCTTATGTGGAAAATAAAATTCTTGGATAATATGGCCTAACATAAATTGAGGTTATTTCTACGCAGCTCTTAGCTCTAACGTGAATTGAGAAACTGCAATAACGAAAGCAAAGTCAGACTTTCAATTTACAATTGCAAAATAACTTCAATGGTTTCTTTAAGGCAACTAAGTATCATTTGCGTCCGGAAGGAATCACTTCATTTTTCAAGGTACTTTTAAGATTATTATATCAAGATTTCAGCTACAAAGAGGAATAAATACTAATCTTTGAAAAAGTAGCCGAATCTTAATATGCAGACTCAATAAATCCTCGGACTTTCGATTTACAACTGCAAAATAACTTCAATGGTTTCTCTAAGACAACTAAGTATCATTTGCATCTAGAAGGAATCACTTCATTTTTTAGGGTATTCTCGAGATTATCATATCAAGATTTCAGCCATAATAATCACCAATCTATGAAAATGTAGCTGAATCCTAATATGCAGATTCAATAAATCCTCAGTCACTTAAAATCACATATGCAATCAAGAAAATAATGGCAATAAAGGGATACTTAACAAGACAATAGGTGGAAAGTAATGCAACAGGCATGAGAAGGTATGATTAAAAAAACAAGGCCATCAACATTTTGCTTCATCTATCACCTGCTCTGCTGATCCCAGAACCTTCCATTAGCATCTCCATAGTACAGCAAGCATCATGGTCAATTGCAGTTGCAAAACTCTCAATCTTCTAAGAGCGCTATGCTTTTATAAAATGGACAACTAAGTTCATACAGTCCAGCACACTTCACCATAACAATTTCCCTTATCCACCAAACTGCCACTTCATTCTTCAGTCACTTTCCATGTCTGTCCCATCACATCTTGACTTTGTTAGAGCTCTAGTGCCCATCATAACATTTGCTAATTCTTGGATTGTGCAAGATGTGCTCTGCCGCATTTTATCAGTAAGTATTTCAACTTGATCTGAAAAACCTAAACCCAAGAGCCTATTCCTCATCAACTCAATGGTAGTAACATAAGGAGGTATTCCTTCATCAATCATCATCTCAAAGTACTTACAAGCCTCCTCCAGCATGCCCTTCTTCTTGCACAATCCATGAACCATGACAGCATATGTTGAAACTGAAGGATGAAAACCCCAACCTAACATCTTCTCCCAAACTTCATTTACTTTATCAAACCTTCCAATCCTGATCAACAATTTCAGCACCATATTATAGGTATGACGGTCAGGAAGACAGTTTTCTTTTTCCATCCTGGATATCAACCTAAGAGCCCTATTGACCTCACAATGATCACAATGGTAAGCTAATACTGAGTTATAACTCCAGGCATCTGGCTGGACACTACTAGCAATCATTTCATCCAACAATTCATAAGCTTCTTCCACTTTCTCAAGTTTACAAAGTCTCTTTATAATATGATTGTATGCATACACATTTAGCAAGAGGTTACCTCTTTTCACTCTACTGAGAACCCTGAAAACTGAATGCAGATCATTCATATCACAATATGTACGAATGAATATTGAATATGTATAGGCATCTGGCTCAACTCCTTTTGACATCATATCTTGAAACAACTTGGTGGCTTCATCAACTTTACCTCCTTTGCATAGGGCCTCTAACAAGTTATTATAAGCAAGCAAATCCACAGTACAACCTTCTACAACCATTTCATCAAACAACTCAAGTGCTTTCTCTGCATCACCAATTTCACCCCATCCCCTTATTAAAATGCTGTAAGTCTTAGCATTTAACTTGAACCTACTCTTAGTTTGATAAAAAAACTGTTGAGCATGTTTGACATGTTTCTTCTTGCATAAAATAAACAAAAGCTTATCAAAATCATGAATATTTGGCTTAACTCCAAATTCTTCCATTCTAATGAAAGCCCGTATTGCACCACCTGGCAAATTAGCACGGCTATATGCCCCAAAAATGAGCCAGAAAAGTTCACTCCTAATTTCACAACAACGGGTCTCTCTGATTTCTGTGAGAAAGTCCCATAGTATGGCAAATTGATTGCCTGCTCCCAAGATTTCCACCAAAATGTGGGAGCTCTCAGCACTAGGTTGAAAATCTGGAATTGACTTAGCCCAAATAAAGAACCTGTGAGCTGAGAAACAAAGATTCTTGCACCGTTTCAAGACCTGCTCAACCAAATTTGTGGATATTTGAGTTGAAAATGGATGCAGAGAGTGCTCCAAATCATGGTGGGGATCACGGTGGTCACTGAGCACACGAGAAATCTCATTCACAAGATCTGATGATAAGGTGTAAGAGGAAGAGTGATAACAATGGGGTTTATGCTGAAAGAAAGACCACAAGGTTCTATGCTTAGAGAAGAATAAGCGTATGGCCATTTTGGAATTAGATTATGTTTGATCTAGAGCTTATTCCAGCACTCAACATAATTGTCCTCAGTTGTTTTAGCAAAAACACCATCAGAAACAACTATTGGATTTGGAATACTTTTCAAAGCAAATGCCCATCACTCATGTACAATAATAACATAATACCCCTGCATATGAAGTAAGAGAAAATCCGTTAACTAAACCAATAGTACAATTATGGAATGATTCTTCAAATGAATGTACTGCACAACATTGTTTTTTCACTGAACTTCTATTTTCGCCAACTAAATAAGATGAAAATTGGCTGCTATACATTAACAGTTTGAATTAAGCCTAACTTTAGCAAAAATAGTGAGCTTGAGGGATCTGAGAGAAATATTGGGCCTGAGACATTAGCCCTATGGTAGAAAGAACTATACAAACCAGAGATATCAGTTGGCAGAAAAAGGGGAAACTAGTGTAATGAATTCCGACATATAGTGGTGGTGTGGGTGTGCATGGGGGTATGGAAAAAGTGTGAGACTCTTGAATGCTAGCGTAGGGTGAGAGGTTTCATTGTGTCTTTTGTTTCCCTTTGTTCTGTCTTTGTGGGCTATGGAAAAAGTGTGAGACTCTTGAATGCTAGCGTAGGGTGAGGCCTGTGAGGTTTCATTGTGTCTTTTGTTTCCCGTTGTTCTGTCTTTGTGGAGGCATGGAAAAAGTGAGAGACTCTTGAATGCTAGCGTAGGGTGAGGTCTGTGAGGTTTGATTGTGTCTTTTGTTTCCCTTTGTTCTGTCTTGTACTACGTGCGTAGCTAAGCTGTGTATTCTGGTTCTAGTCGTTAATTCTCCCACTGAGGTTGAAGGCATAATCAGTGATTTTGCTTCAGTTTGATATTATCACAGCTTATATTAATATATTTCAGCAACGTTTCCATCAGAGATGAAATCATTTGGAGGCCCTCTACAATAGAAGATATGGTAGTGAATTTTTTCTGAGAAAGTAGCAAAACGTTTCAAGCTCTAATGAATTCCAATTCCATTGGTTAGAATTACATGCTATGCTGTCTCTTGCATTCCAATTTTGTGTTATGATCTAATAACAAAAGATGAGGAGATTTAGTGACTGCAGCTAGGAGAAATTATTACATATACTCAAAGTGCCAGCATATTTGTACTCTATCCACTCAAAACACAACCGTTCACCTGATATTCATCCTAGCTGTCAGCCACTTGTTTTATTGTAATAGTAACTAAGAAAACAGTGACTCTTCATTTACTTCTTTCTTTCCTACCCTCTTTTATTTTCTTCCTGCTGTATTCACCATTTCAATGTACTCTGCCAAGCACAAACAGCTAGAGGACCACGTAGGTTGTGCAGCGGGGTGAGACGAACATAGACAGAATAGAGTGCAACGACTAGCCTGTGGATGGGAAAACTTGCTTTCAATATTTGTATTGTCTCAAAGTTTTAGTTCAAGTTTTCAGTTTCTTTTTCCCCGTCCTTCTCTTAAATATGAAATCGAATAAATAAACCAAGGACTAACTCCGGTTCTTCCTTTTAGTTTATATTATTTTTCATTTTCAATCTATAATATTATTGTACCAGTTTATATGATTTTCTTTTTTTTATACAATGCCATTGTTTACTGAGTATCAATGCACTTCCGTTTCAATACAATTTAAGAATGTGCTTCGAACACATTTCTCTGTATATCAACAACCACAAAACTGGGTAAACATAAGGATTACAAGGCTGGAAATATTGAAAAACAATTTCAAATATGGGCAGCAACGAATCCAGTAAAAAAATAAGAAGAAAATAGAATATCCCACATCAATTGCACTCAAATCCAGATTTATACCTCCGTCCTAGACCAACGAATCAAGAATCAAGATTTGGATAAAAGGGGAAAAAAAATCATATGGGAAGCAATGAATCCACAATAGGACGACCCTTTAGACAAAATAAACATCATAAATCAGAGTAGATCAATTATATGCAAGAACCCAAGAAGCACCTCATTGTCCTTCATCTTAGACCTCCATAATCCAACCAAAGATTTCTTCATCCCTCCGCACGCATCATTGTCCTCCGATTACCAGTACCGGGATGTCGATGGCTAGAGAAAGAAGAGAGGAAGGGAGCCATGAATGGAGAGGAAAGAGAATAACCGAAAAAGGGTGTTGCTCGCCCTGAGGAAGCTCGCCGACAATGGCGATTGCTTATTCGGAGGAGCCAACAGTAAACGGAGAGGAGAGGTGGGCATGGCAGTCGCTCACCCAAAAGAGCAGAAACCCAGAAACAGGGACAGAGAGACTGGGGGTTAACGGGTGTAAGAATGAACGGTCAGGATTAAATTAGCATCGAGGATCAGGATTTGTGGCTCGTTGTTGATGTGGAGTCGATTATTAAAGGGTTTATAGTTAATAGGAAAAATGACAGATAAAGAAGATAGAATATATGATATTTTAATTTGAAAAGCTAAGAAAATTTAATGACAGAGAGAAGTCCTTCCCAAATTAAAATTTTAAAATTCAGTAAAATGATAAAAATTGTATCTTTTTTTTAAAAAAAAGCTCACCCCCTAACCGATGGCCGGCCACCACAGGCGATTGGCCGCTAGCACCAACCACCGGCGTGGTGGCTGCCAGTGGAGTTTTTTTGGTCACATTTTTTCTTTTGACCATGAGAATATTGCAAGAAAGTGGTGGGAGTGGGATTTGATCATACTACTCCTGGGTCATTTTGGCCAACAAAAAAGAAGATGACCATTGAGCCATCAAAAACTTATTAACTTTATAACGCAAACAAAAATATAAGTCGACTCTTTTGCTGTGACTCCAACCCGTGACAACAATTTACCTGGGGATGACAAATGTTAATTAAAAAATAACAAGTCTAAATTTGATATTAACAAAGTAACTTTTCCTGATACATAACAAAAAATAGCACGTGCATTAATTAAAAATGATAATAATTTATTTAAAAATAATATGTCTTTGTTGGAAAATGACACGTCTTTAGTAGAAAATGACAACAATTTATTTGAGAATGTATATGCTATTTCATGTTATGTATCAAGAAAAGACACATTGTTAATATCAAATTTAGACTTGTTATTTCTCAATTAAGACATGTCATTTCCACATAAATTATTGTCATTTTTAATTAATATACATGTTCTTTCATGTTATGTATCAGGAAAAAACACATTGTTAATATCAAGTTTAGGCATGTCATTTTTTAGTAAAAAGTGTCATTTTCAAATAAATTATTGTCATTTTTAATTAATGTACATGCTATTTCTTGTTATGCATCAGAAAAAATTGTTTTATTAATATCAAATTTAGACTTATTACTTCTCAATTAAGACTTGTCATTCTTAGATAAATTGTTGTCATGGGTTGGAATCACTTAAAAAAGTTAACTTATATTTTTGTTTGTATTATAAGATTAATAAGTCTTTGATGGCTCAATTGTCAATATCTTTTGTTGACCCAAATAACTAAGGGATAGTGAGATCAAATCTCACCCCTACCACTTTCTTGCAATATTTACATGGTAAAAAAAAAAATTCTTTGACAGAAAAACTCCACCGACAGCCACTGCACTAGTGGTTGGCATTAGAGCCCGATGGTGACTGTTGGCCGTCGGCGGCCAGTCACCGTCGGTGGTCGGCCACCAGTGAGGAGCTGAGCTTTTTTTAAAAAAAAAAAATACAAAGGGTATTTTTGTTATTTCACTAAATTTCAAAATTTCAATTTGAGAAGGACTTTCCTATCTGTCATTATATTTCCTTAGCTTCTCAAATTGAAATATTATATATTCCACCTTCTTTATCTGACATTTCTCCTAGTTAGTACATTGTTTTAAGAGTTTAATTGAATTTTGATTTTTGGTTCTATAGTTTCAAATCATATATTTTCGTCATTATAATTTCTTTGGTTTAAAATATTAGTTCTTATAGTTTCATAAGAATTTATTAGCTTGAGTTTAACCATGTTAATGCCATTTAGTATGTGAATAAAAACCAAAACTCGTATTACTGATTAAATTCAAAACTCATTAAAAATATAAATAAAAAAGGCTAAGAGTGTATTTAATACACTGAATTATTTTTACAAATACATTCAGCATTTTAAAAATTTTGAAGTTCATATTCACCATCATGAAGCTTTTTTCAGTTGCTTTCAACACCCTAAAGTATTTTCTGGTACAATTCTGATGCTGACAACTCAGATCCAAAATATTACATAAACTTATCTCCAAGCTATAAGCCAATCTTCAAGGATAACAAATCAGGAGAACCCACCAAGAATCCACTTTAAGTGTCTGCTTTAGCTTTACTTTAAGTCAAAGAGTGATTGTCTTGTATAATAATTAAAGGCATCTTCACTTTTATGTTATATGTCTGTCTAGAATCTTTGCTTCTGTGTGTATACAATTATTTTAGTTTGTTTGTCATAATGTAATTTTAGAGTCTTTATAAACCAAACTCTGCCAAGCAATTTTAATGTCGTCGTTAATTCCTCAAAAAAAATTTGTTAAATAAACGTGCATCAAGTATCCTAAAATATTTTTAAAGTTTTGAATGCACCTGAATTTTACTTTAGGTTGCTAGATTAATCGCCAAATACTTTAGGATACTGAACGTAATCAAAAACAAATTTCAAGATGCTAGATGAACCAAAAAAAATATTTTAAGATGTTAGACACATGTGAGCAAATATATCAAAGTGCTAGATGAACTTTAAGTCATAAAAAAGATAAATATGCTATAAAAAACAAAGAATTCATTGGCGAAAGAAATCTAAAGAACAAAAATCGATTTTGAATGGAAAATAAAAATCTGATTTCCAATACTTGAATTTCATGTTGTGCTTGCTTACTTTCAAATGTAACGAGTTGTGGATTAGAGGCTCTCTTTTTATAAATTAGTCATATGCTGAAAGGAGATAAAGAGAAGGATAATTAAGAGAAGGTTATAGAAGACTCATTCATCATTATAGAAATTAATCGTATTCAAATTATTTGATATTATCCACTGACGGCAAAGAAACCAGAAAAAAGGAGTGGGTTTTGACACATTGTGGCAGACAGGGTTACTTGGTAATGCGTGTGGGGATTGTTTGATGAATGATAATTTTGGTTGATTTAATAGGCATATAACATTTTTTAATTCTTTTAAAAATTTTATGTGTATTTTTATAATATTTTCTTCATTGATATATTTGCTGACCAATAAATATTGGTTGATGTTATGACCATGATATTCTCGCATCATTTTTAAAACATTCATGTGTATTTTTATATCCAAGCAAAGTTTATGATGTTATGTGTGCGTGGTTAAATACTCTATGAGTAAATTTGAACCTTAACCCCTATTAAAATAAGGGATAAATCACTCTTAATTAGTCTCTAATGAGTTGTAATTTTGATTTCTATATTTTTTCCGTTATTTTTATCTTTATTCTTTACACTGAGTAGGCTAACAAAATGATTGTGGGATCCAATGTTTGCAAAACACGATTTTTAAAAGTTAATTTTTAATGGATATAACTTTCTTAATTTGAATTCAAATTAAAAAAAAAATCTAATTTCTAATGCAATAAAGCATATTTAAAATTTTTTTGTAGTTTGAAATATATGATCAAAATAGTGGGTGAAGATCTTAAACATTTCAACTTTGATAGTGGATCAATGTCCTTACATATCACACAAGCTATAAATACTTTTGAAGTGAAAATTGTTTCATGTTTCATTTGAAAATCAATTCATTAAGATTTTCACTAACACGTATCTCACTAAAAGGTTTTTTTTCACATGAATATATGTTATTTTGAAATCTAGTGCTTCAATCCGGTGTGAAAAACGTTTCTTACCTTTACCCATTATTTTGATCATATCTTTTAAAATATGATTAAGGTGCATAAATATCCTGAAGTAACCACATATGAGCACTCAGTACCTGAATTTTTTTTTTTGTTTTTTTGGCTTTTATATGTTCTTAAAGTTTATTTTTATAAGAAATATGCCCTTGCTATTATTTATAATTAAATTTGACTGTTAAATTATGTAATTTAAACCATATTTTTAACGATCAAACTTAACGGTGGATGAAGGTTTAGGGCAAAAATGCTACGAAATAAAACTTCCTGAGTATATTATAGCCACACAAAAAAAAAAAAAAGTTTACAGATGCTGGGTGCTTCTTCGTAAATACTTTCAGATCTTAACCCTTTGAAATATAAAGCCTTTTTGAATGGGTTTTGTTACATTAAACCTACATTCGGAAAGCTCTCCAACAATAGGTCATTTGCTTGATACTCATTATGTTTCTTATTATAAGAAACGTCTATAAAAATCAAGTAGTAGGTCAAAATGTTAGTTAAAAGTAATAAATATGTAAGATATATATACCCTTTTTTTTTCAATTATACCCTTATTTAAAAACAAAGTACATGAGAAATAATAAGTGAAAATTTATTATAAAGAGATAATTGATGACAATTTAATAGGGATGGAAGTAAAAAGACAAGTTTAAAATTTTAAACAAAAATGATTTCTTTTTTCATATTTAAAAAGATCACTATGAGAGAAATTGATTGTTTTTTATAAAAAAAAGACAGAGGGAGTATGGAGTTAAGCAAAGAAAGTTATGTTCATTGAAAATTTACATTTAAAAATCATGTTTTGCAAAAACTTGTTCTCACAAAATCTATTCTATACATTAAAATCGATTTCATGAGTTGACAAAACCAATTTTGCTCAATGAGATCGGTGTTGTCCACATGTTGAACAGTCCTACTTTTAGCAGCAATAGTTACACTTATCGCCGCCAATATCCTATCCTCAACGACAACTTGCTTTTCAAAGGCAAATGGTTTGATTTTCAACAAGAAAGAAATGTCTTCGCTTATTGTCTATTTTTAGTGGCGAATTGAAATAGTTATCACGGGATGCTTTAAGCAATTTTGAGATGACTTTTTGTGACCGTTGAAAGTCAATTTTTTTTTAATTGGGTGAATGGTCCAGGCAAGAAACTTAATTGCAAAATTTTTCCCAGACTCTTATTCACAGTACTTTACACAACTCTCCAAAGTGTTGTACAGAAAATTGCTTAGCACATGCTTTAAAACTAGTACGGAATTTGGTTACACATGTAGTTCACCTGCCATATGCTGCAAATACGCCGCACCAATGTAGCCATCAAGAATGCATCATTACCACATAACTTTCATTGCTTTGTATCATTGATCAAATCTTAAGTTGAAGAAACTGGACGCAGGTGAAAAGGTCAAAATGTAACGCATAGTAAAGGTTGACCAGGAAGTTGATCAAGTCATTAAGTTATTCGGTTCACTTTCACAAACTGAATAAACTATTACTTCTGATTCTCAATATAAAACTTGGTTGACTGATTTGGGAAACTTAAGAAAGTTAAGTAAATTACTTAAAAATACTATTTTTTTCCCCAAACTAGTCTGCTCAGCCTATAAAACTGATATATAATCTAATAATACAAATAAATATTTTAGAGAGATCAAGTAATATATGTTTTAATTAAATAATTTTTTAGTTTTTTTAATTATTTTAAATTAGTCAACTCGATTTATATTAAAGACTAGAGGTAGTATTTAACTAAGTAACCTCCGCCAACTTCAACAGATCATAAAATTATGTTTTTTTAACGAAAGCATCGAAGATTCTTGTTGTATAATATAATTGTTCAATTCATCTAGGTACATGTACATCATAGAAGTCCAACATCAACTCTACCATTGGATAAACCTCATTCCGCGATTATAAAGATTTCAAAAATATTCTCTCTCCTCTTGCTTTTCTAATCACCCCTGAAAAGTCCATGAAAAATTAAGTATTCCGGTGCTTGTGTGTGGTTTATTAATTCATATCTATGATATTAATAGAATATAAGATTAATTATGTTGTTTTGTTTTATTTTAAGATTTAGGATTACTTTTTTATTTAGAATTCTCTTAGATTTGATGTGGATTAGGATCTAGATTAACTTGGATTATTTCATTTATCTACGATATGGTTTAGTTTATTTGAATAAAACACTGTCCTATATAGTTTAATTAGGGTTAATGAAAATTTTTTTCTCTCTTCGTTGTGGGAGCGTATTCTCTCTCCGTTGTGAGAGTTAGTTACGACGATTATCGTCGGAAGTCGTAACTTCTTGTTTCGTCGTGCCGGTGCGGTGGAGAAGAAGGAGAGTGATAGAGTATACCGCGTCGCCCACTGCGACGGGGAAAATCGAGTGGAGCCTCTGTTATTCTCTGTATTAGAGGTTCAGTGAGATTGTGAGTTGTTGAAGGTGCTTTGAAGATCACTGTGAATGGAGATGTTAGAAGGCAGTGATAGCAAAGGATCGAGTAAGAAGGGAAAAGGTGTAGAGGTTGAGTTGAACTGGATTGAAGCGAATGACCGTAATAGGTCCGGTGGTGTTTTAGTCGGCAAACTAATCATAGACAAGAATTTGAATGTTCCTACTGTTTTACAGATGATCAGGAAGGGTTGGAACTTGGAGAGGAAGGAAGATTTGGTGATAGTGGAGATAGATCGAAAGGCTTTTATGTTTGAATTCAGACGTAAGGAGGATTACATGAGAATCCTTCAGGGGAGGCCTTGATCGGTTAATGGATGGCTTCTGAACATACAATGCTGGAGCGATGATATGGTTATAAGTGAAATAGACTTTGAGCGATGCCCATTCTGGATCCAGTTTCAAGACTTACCAAGAGCCAAGATGAATGTAGAGAGTGCTAAGAGGCTTGGTGGAGCGATAGGTGAGGTAGTTCTAGTTGAAGATCCGAGGAAGGGAGACCTTCTGGTTCGAAGTTTTTTAAGAGCTCGTGTGCTCATTGATTTGAAAGGCCGCTGGTCATAGGAATCAAGTCGCCTAGACCTGGTAAAGATCCAGCCTGGATTAAAGTAAGATATGAAAGATTGTCCCACTTGTGCTTTGTTTGTGGTAGAATTGGACATGATCTGAGGAACTGTACTTACCGCGAGAATACTGATGAAACGGTGGAAACACAGTATGGTAACTGGCTAAATGTGCAAGCTACTAGAAGGGTGGATGATATTATAGTCAGCTGTAAAAAAGATTGGGAGGAAATGATGAGAATGGTTCTGTAAGGAGGCAGGGGAAAAAGCTTGAGCATATTAGTATCTCGGCTAGTGAAAGGAAAGATGGAGACTTGTGTTCTAATCTTAGCCCGACTGAAAAGATTGAAATTAAAAATAAGAAGGAAGGTGAAACATGTCCGGATGAGAGCATTGAGGAGAAGGGGAGTGTGTCAGACAAAAATAGTGCATAGTATAATAGTGGATCGGTGAATACTGTTGCTTCTGAAAATGCTGAGACAAATAAGAAAAGTAAAGAAGTAGCGGAGATTGTAACTGGGAAGGATGTGAGAAGGGTAAGGTTGAGGAGGAAGTGAATAATTTATCAAAGGCTGTGGTTGTATATGGCAGTATATCTCCCCTAGCTGAAGTGGTGGAGAGTCTTGAGAAGTCAGATTGAAGAGAGGTCTAGCTGAGGAAACTGATGACAGAATTAAAAGAAGAGGAAGGTATTGGTAGAAATGGTTAACACTCAGGCTGAAGTTGTGATAAAGCCTAGAGTT
>NW_021634105.1:0-35837 GCF_004799145.2 Neltuma alba | reverse complement strand
GGCTCAGCTTGAAGAAATCGTTGCTGGTTTGCGAGCTAGTGGGGTTCGATTCCTGTGGATAGCGCGAGAAGAGAGTTTGAAGTTGAATGAGACTTGTGGGGATCTGGGTTTGGTATTGCCATGGTGCGACCAATTGAGAGTACTGTCGCATCCTGCGATAGGAGGGTTCTGGAGTCATTGTGGGTGGAATTCTACAAGAAAGGTGCCTTCGTCGGTGTTCCTTTTCTTGCTTTCCCTTTGATTATGGATCAGCCTCTGAACAGTAAGCTGATTGTGGAGGACTGGAAGATTGGATGGAAAGTGAAGAAGGGGGTTAAAGAAGACGTCTTGGTGACTAGAGACGAAGTTGCAGAGCTTTTGAAGAAGGTCATGGATTTAGGCAGTGAAGAAGGAAGAGAATTGAGGAAAAGAGCCAAACAGATTCAGCAGATATGTCAGCTTGCAATTGCAGATGGTGGCTCCTCTGAAACTAATATCAATATGTTTCTAAGGGATTTGTTGCGAAGTGGTAAGCCATGAAGGCGAACCCGAATAACAATGGTAATTCCTTTGGATAATTTGGTGAAATGGTTCGAAGGTTTGTACTATCAATCAGTTAGTGATCCCATGGCCAGTTTTGAAGCTCTGATCTTCCAAGCTCACGTCCTTAACTTGAGGAGTGGGGAATTAATTGTGTTCCGCTTCACATGCGCTGAATAAGCTTTTGTACTGCTTAAAGTTTATTTTATGCCTTCTTTTTATAGTTTATTTTATGCCTCCTTTTAATGTGTACCAATTTAATTTACAGCCATATAAAAGCGATAGATTGTGTTCGCCTGCGATTTCAATTTTGTTTAAATCAGGTTGATAAAATTTTGCAGTCAAATAAATATAACATTTTATATGTATGCACAGATTATATTTATGAACCCGTAGGTATGCCGTAATATGTTTATTTTTTATGAAATGTTTTACAGTTAATAATTTAAATTTTGCAAATAAATTTTTAAAAAATATTTTAATCACTAAATTAGTTAATTTTTATTTAACTTTTGGGGTGAAGAGATGGGGAAAGGCTTGGAGACACTAGCAGGATGCAGGAATCTCACCAAATCACAATCATATCTAATATCCATCTTCATAGAGTGACTTACCCACTAATAACCAATCACCGTCGTCTCTTTGGACCATACCCGGCACAACCCGCCAGCCTGGACTAGTCCTTCAGTTTTCACAGTTCCCAACCCCATCAAAGTTTATGACTTGGAAAAAAGTAAGTAGTATTTTCATAAGATGGTAAGAATTTTGCATCCACTTCAGGCACAATCGCTGAACCGCTAAATTTTTTTTAGTTTTATATTTGTTCAAAGTTGACGATATTTGGATGGCATATTTGATTTTCTTAAAAATACGTATTTTAATTTTTAAGCATCAAATATGCGTATGGGTGTAAAACTATAATTCGAGCGTGGATGGGGTATATGCACACAAAAGATCCCAAATGCTCGGCTGAGGAGTAGTTTCGATTTTACGGACTTTGTTTGCCATCTAAAAGGTCGCTCCTTTTTCTCTATGCCTTCGAAATAATGGAACCAAGCCTCTCCCATGGCTTCCTTCTGTCTAAACTCCGTACCACTTCCCCCACCTTCTCACCCTCGCAAACTCACTGAAACTTCTTCCTCCTCCTCGTCTTCTTTACTTCTTGATGGCCAGAATTATACCCCAGCAGGGGCCTTGAAACCCATAGTTGCCAGAGGGAATCCCCCGACTTTTGTATCTGCTCCTGGTCGCCGAATTGTGGCCGGTTTGTTCTCACTTTTCTTGTTTCTACTATTTTGCTTTCGTGATCAATAAGCAATATGCTTGGCAATGCTCGAGTCATGTTCTTTTACTCGTTTCGTTTGGTTTCTTCGTTGAATCATGTCTTGCCTCGCGGTCTTCCAAGTGGGTCCTGGTCATCCTTTGTTGTCTTGATTCCCGTTCCAGCTGAGTCTGATAAAAAATATGCATATCAGTATGAATCTGTCTTTTGTTTAGTATGGGGTCAATATCTCCCTGATTGTTCAGCTGTGGCGTGCATTGTGTAAATCCGGTACTTATGTTACTTTGGAAAAGCCTTATATGAGTATTATCCCTTTCTATTTTCGCTTATCATAGTCAGTGTCAGAGATCTTATTATGCTTCAAGTAATATTAATTTGCATATTCCAATTTTGGCACATTCTTCCCCGTGATGGAATATGGCCCAATGGCATTATACTTTATTAGTATGTTGGTAAACTCACCTGAAAAATAACTATGATCAAAGTAGAGTTTGATTTACTGATGTTTCCTTGGCGTCTTAAAAGTGAATGTCTGTCTTAGCTTCGACTTCTTTGTTTCCTATCTTCTTATTGTAGTTTCAAGCACATCGCTCTGTAGCCTTAGATGTTTGAGCTGATTTTTGTACCCAAAATGTGTAACTATTTATTTGTTTGATATTTCATTGCCTTAGATTTTGAAATTTTAATTAGGTTTTCCAGCTCCATGTGATGGAGAACTTTCTTGAATATATTTAGTTCATTGCTATGATGATGGTCTTCAAGCGTGTCCTTTTCTGATAATCTGACCTACTTTTGATCTTGGTCACATTTCATTTGTGTTTGATATGTCTTATTGAGGTTTGTTTTCCTTGATAGTTGGAGATCTACATGGAGATCTCGGGCAAACTAGAACTGCACTTGAGATGGCTGGTGTATTGAGCTCTGACGGCCAAGACTTGTGGACTGGTGGAGAAACTGTATGCTTCCTTTGTTTTTCAAAATGCACATGTCGAAGTTTTGGTTAGAATAAACAACGATATTGTTGAAACAAGGCCAAGTGTTTTTTTGGCCCCTAAAGGCCAAATCAATTTAATTGTGCTGTGAACCATGTACACATGGCAGCAAGGAACATCATTGTCCTCGATTCTGTATGCTTGAGGAAAAACTATCAACTGATTAGCACTGTACTTGAGTTTAACAGACGGCAATTTCTCTTTTCACTTCACTAGGTGTTGGTTCAACTTGGAGATGTGCTAGACCGAGGTGAGGATGAAATTGCCATCTTGTCTTTGCTACGATCATTGGACAAACAAGCAAAAGCAAAAGGTGGAGCTGTCTTTCAGGTTTGTTGTGTTTCAGATTCATTGAAAAATGCATACCGGGTGTTTATGGATTAAAAGAATTTGGATTATTTTTCTTTTCTGTTATATATCTTTGTTTATGCGATTTTCCATTGATTAATCTTCTTCATTTAGGTAATGGCAACCATGAGACTATGAATGTGGAAGGGGATTTCAGATATGTTGAATCTGGGGGATTTGATGAGTGCAGTGATTTTCTGGAATACATGACTGATTCAGACAATGACTGGGAAGAGACCTTTGCTGGTTGGGTAGATGTCTCTGAAAGTTGGAAAGTAGATCAGAGGATGTCAAGGAACTCTTGGGGTCCCTGGAATCTAGTGAAGGTATATAGTGTTCTATTTTGTTTTTCAGTTATTGAGACATGCAAATGGGGAGGACCTAGCCTCACACCATGCCCACTGAAGAACGAGAACTTGAATTTCACATTATCTATTTCATTTGATGAATTCGTTTTTCATACAGATATCCTGTACTAAACCAGATCATCGTAACTTTCTTCAATGGACTAATCTAATTTTAACTCATTGCAAATAGGGAAAATTACCCATAGGTCTTGGGGAAAAAAATTAAATACAGGGAAGTCCAAAAAATTCATATTTACAAGTCAAACTTGCACACTTACTAGTCAAATTTAACAATTCATGTTTACAAGTCAGACTTGTAAAAACAAAAAAAATTGAATTTCTTGGGACCTCTCTGTATTTAATTTTCTTACCTGGGACTATGAGTAATTTTCACTTGAAAATATACTCCTGAGTAAGGGGCAATGGAGAGAAAAGTTAGTGAACTCTGAGAAATACGCTTAGCACCATTTAGACATCATTTGTTACTTCTTAAAGTGACACATAATAGTTACTATTGGAATAGGAGCACTACTATATTTTCTTCAAATGTGATATTTTGTTGTCGATTTCTGATAAAGTTTTCAAACAATTAGGACAGAGGCAGAAAGGAATCATTGCCAGATCAATCCTTTTTAGGCCTGGTGGCTCATTAGCGTGCGAGTTAGCAAGGCATCCTGTTGTACTCAAGGTCAATGACTGGGTCTTCTGTCATGGTGGCCTTCTTCCTCACCACGGTAAAAATTCTTCTAACGTTCGAATTTGACTTATCCTGGTCCTAAGTCTATGCTATCAACTGTTTTGTCATGGTTTCTAGCACTGTTTCAAGTAAACAAAACCTCTCTCCTTTGAATTTGAAATACTTGATAATTTGTCTTTGTAATTTTCTTCTCCCCTCACTTGTCTGTAGTTGACTATGGAGTGGAGAACATGAATAAAGAAGTGTCCGACTGGATGAGAGGTCTGAGTGAGAACGATGGTGATCCCAAAGTCCCTTTCATAGCCACTAGAGGCTACGACAGCGTTGTTTGGAATCGTTTGTATTCAAGAGATACAATGGACTTGGTGGACTATAAGACGAAGCAGGCAAGTACTCTGATGTGCTAGTTTTAATTTGCAGCAAATAAATATAATCTCCTAAGTAGTGGGATTAGTAGAAAGTAGAAACACATTATTTTTCCCATCAAACTCTAGTTTTATGATCAGTGCGAGGATGCTTATTCTTTCTCCACTGCTTTTGTCTTCATTTTGCAGTGAAAGTTTCTCATATTTATTTGTTTGAGTTACATGTGCACATGATGGATCCATTATCCATTGTCTCCTCCAATGCATGCTTGTAAGGGGCCACAGAGGCTTCATGAAATTCGTAGGGTTCCAAAGACTTCGGAATTTGACACTGAACATTATGATTTTCAGGTATATTCCATTCTTGAAGAGACACTACAAGCAGTTGATGCTAGGGCCATGGTTGTTGGGCATACTCCTCAACCCATGGGTGTAAATTGGTAAGGAAATAATATAACTCTTGACCTTGTTCAAGATAGCCTCAAGTAATGGAGATCTTGGGTTGAGTTATAATTTGGTATCAAACTTGATATGTAACTAGATGGCTGTCTAAGTATTGCGCTTCAGAATATTTTGATGCCCTGAACTCAAGTCTTTTCTTTCTGCAGTAAATACAATTGTAGCATATGGCGTGTGGATGTTGGAATGTCCGGCGGAGTTCTTAATTCGAGACCAGAGGTATAAATAAGCCATGGGCCAGTAAATAGAACGATGTTTCTTCGTTATGAGCCTCTTAAAGTATTCACCTGGGTGACAAAATGATGCTAAGCACCGTATTGTTATTTATTTAATATTATATTACCTCTAGTCCTAAATATAAGAGTTAGTTGACTAATTTGAGTAGATTAAAGAAATAAGTTAAGTTAGTTATTTGTAATAAATAAATATTGTCTTTCTTAAAATATCCTTTCCAATCAAATTTATTAGTTAACACTATTATTATTAAAAGGACTATCTTAGAAAAAACAAATAGATAAATATAAGAGACAAAGTGGATTGGAGTCTTATATTTAAGACCAAAATAAAAGTCAGATAAGGTTTTATATTAAGGATCGGGGGTAATATTTGATAAATGCAACCATGCACATTTCATGCAAGGCAAGCATTGAATCCTTTATGGGAAGTGATTCCCTTTAATGCATGTGTACTATCTAAATCTGATTAATCATGTCACATGCTTTCGAGCCATAGTGATATCTTTTTGTGCCTATTTCTCTCAGTTCTCTGTTGAGTTAGTATAATGGTTCATGGGATTCATGCACGAATTTGTTTTTCCCAGGTTCTGGAAATTAGAGGCAATGAAGCAAGAGTTATTAGGAGCAAAAGGGACACATACAGCGAACTTCAGGTTGTTGAATATATTTAGAGACAAATAATTATCGACCAGGTAGATTGAATTTCAACCGGTTTGCCTATTGTTTGTTCTGTCGTAGTATCAATTGGGAATATGAGAAGTAACGCTGCTACAATATCTTCTTCTACCTTAAGGACAACGTAATCCCAGTCCTCATGTTGCTCCTAAGCCGTTTGTCTGGCAGTCTTTAGCATTCTCAAAGTGGAACTTGTCCGAGCATGTACTGGTCACACACTAATGCTAATAATACATATGTACATGCAACTTGCTGGAGCGTTCTAATGCAGATGCATTTCAACTTGCCAATAACAGTAATGGTCATGATGGTGGTGGTGGTGATATCTTGCTCATCCACACAATATTGCTGCAACCATGATTCCTTATTTCTTAACTGTGCATCTGCAGGAAGGAAAGGCCTCCAGCTAGGTCCAATCCAATAATGTCAAATTTACCATCCGTTGATTTGCCAAGTCACAGTCATTCGTTGCTTCTCTGGAACTCGTGATGACTGGCACAGCGCACCAATTTTGGCAATTCAATGGGTTTTTGTATGTATCGTTCTCTGGTGTTTCCAATCTTTTTAATACCAAAAAGGGTTCAAACCATTGATCTGTACTCGTATATATTTTTTCCCCTAGTTTTCTGGTTGAATTTTAGCATTTGTATGCTAAAATTACTGGCCATAAGTGAGCTCATGATAACTGTAATCTCTTCTAATGCACCACGATGAACTGAAAAATTAGTTATGCGATCTCAAAGTGCTTATTCTGTTATGGCCTATCAAGATCGTAATTACGGTTGATCTGCATTATGCGCACGCATAAACACATGAGAAATACGAGTAATACCAACTCCGACACTTGATATAAAAGTTAGATAAGTGATTTAGAGTGAATAAAAAAATTAATGAAATTGGTTATTTATAATAAATATGTGTTTAAACTATTTACTTTCATCATGTGCATTGGACAGTTGACTCTTGATGGGAATCTTTACAATAGAGAGATATTGTGGACAAACAAGAATCTGTGCAGTTGGTAAAAAATCAGCTTATAACTTATAAGGTTTTAAGTTTGAATCTCACTGTCAATATAAGAATCTTGTTAATGAGCTGTTTGTAAGTATTTCTGTAAGTGTTATCTAAGACTAAAAGTATGTCTTGGTTCGGGAGCACATTCCATGCATGGTCTCATCGCAATTTGAACCATCAAAATCGATTTAGAGCATGGTCTCATCGCAATTTGAACCATCAAAATCGATTTAGATGGTTTATATTGAATTTAAATTTTTTTATATATTTTAATCAACATTTTATTTTTATAGATACAGATTTTAAAAAAAATAATATCATAACTAACATATCCTTAAAAAAAATAAATTTATCATTGAAAGATTGTATATTAAAAATTTTAAATCTAAATCATCCATATTAGATTTTGAATAGTTTG
The DNA here is from genome assembly GCF_004799145.2 of Neltuma alba. Classification (NCBI taxonomy): domain Eukaryota; kingdom Viridiplantae; phylum Streptophyta; class Magnoliopsida; order Fabales; family Fabaceae; genus Neltuma; species Neltuma alba. The sequence continues at coordinate 28,485 of NW_021634105.1, read as the reverse complement.
GATTGTATTATAGTGATAAGCATATGATGCTCATCATTATGATGAGCACTGAATGAAAACCCGCCTTGGCCCTGGTGAGTCCAACTCATTTAAACTTTTTGCTATAAAAAAAATAAGGATATTTTGTGAAGAAAAAATTATAAATTTAGGAGACAAAGTAGATTAAAATATTATATTTAACAATAAATTAAATCTTCTAACTAATTTTTATATTGAGAATAAAAGGTTGTATCATTTTTTTTAAAATAAAAGGCCTCGAAAAGGTGCAAAATTAGATAGTTAGAAGCAATGGAAAGGATCTACACGTTTTTTTCAATTTAAGGAAAAAAAAAAGATCTACGTGTCATGGATGGAATGTCCCTGCAAACAACTTCAATATTTAGGAGATAACTGCTGTGAGCCAGTGAATACGCATATTAGTTAGCTTTTCTTTTTCTTTCTTTTTTTTAATGATGTTGGCGTTTCTTGACATGTAGTCAAAAGTGACTATTGAATCTTACATTCCAACCTAAAATTGTATTCTCGTAATTCAGTTTGATCAATTATCGTAGAGCTTGCTTAAATCCTCGACAAAGTTTTTTGTATTCTTATCCGTCGTATTATCAATTCATAACGTCATTCTCACGAGAAAAAAAGCCATCACAGTTACATGAATAAATTTTAAAAATGCACTTCCAGTAAAATTATAATAAAAAAATGGTTTTTAGAACGCAATGTCGCGTGATTAAATTTTCTTAGAAAAATCACATATGATGAACATCCTTGTTAAAGAAAATTAAAAACCTGTAATTAGTTGTACAATCATAAACACACGAAATTCCTTATAATTCACCAAGATGCTTGTTGTTTCCATGCCGAAATCTAACTTTCCACTTACTTAGGATTATGAGTTGCGAATAAGGAGGATTGATGCACATCTGATAAGTATATATATAGTGACAATAATCAGGATCACTGATTTATCAAGCCCGATGGTAGTTGGCCGGTTTCTTCGGTTTCGTGGACATCTCTAACGACTACCTTTGTAAGCTCCGCCTCGGCTAGAACCCCTTCTTCAACCTCACTCCTATTCTCTCTATATAACTCCCACCCAGACATCTAATGGTCTAATGCACACTCTGCTTCCCCATTCCCTTATTCTTCGATACCCTTCTCACCCTCCATCACTCTCCACCATGACTTCTTCCCTCACTCTTCCCTCAATTTCCCTCAAGAAGCTCCACTCCCCTCCCACTCGCTCCCAACCTTCACTCCCCGCCAATTCCCTCTCCTTCCGAAATGGGGTTTCAAGTTTTAGTCTTAAACACTCGGATCGATCTAGGGTTTTCATGAGCGTATCGGTCGGATCTCAGGCGACTGTCGACGATGCTTTGTTCTCTGACTACAAGCCTAGTACCGCTTTTCTGTTCCCTGGCCAGGTACAGTTCACACAACTCTTGGTCGCTGGATTTATCAAAATTGAGGAATGTCATTGTTGAAAATGTTGGGATTTTACTTTTGGAAGAGAAAAGTTGTGAACTTGTGTGTTTATTCTGGGAAATCTGCACTTCTATGTTCTTGCTTTGTCTGTCTATATCTGGGCGAAATTCGCATTCGAAAGGTCTACCAACCAAGGAAGTTAAAAAAAAGGGGTAAATCAGTATGTAGCCATATACTTTTCAGTAGCCGGTTTAAATGAATTTGGAGCTCGGTTTTGGACACAGCTGAAACTAAGAGGTAGTGTTTTATGTTATGACGAGAAGTTCATCCATTACTGGGCATATCATTAGAATTCTATGGGGTAATTCAGGTTAGCGAATCGCCCCACCTAGCAATCGCAATCATTTTTTTTTAAAATATTCAAATGAATAACATGTGTAACAGAGATGACAGCGTATTTGATTCATTGACATCTATTAAAATTGTTCTGTATGTGAAATGTAAGAAGTACTATTGACTGAAGGCTAAATACTGCCTTATGCTATTTGCACAGTTATACTAATTAAAGGAAATCTACTTTTGATGTCCATGCAGGGTGCACAAGCAGTTGGAATGGGAAAAGAAGCTCAAAATGTGCCTGTTGCTGCATCACTGTACAAGAAAGCAAATGACATATTAGGGTAGTTATACACAAAAGTTTGTCAAGTTGATGTTTTGGTCTCTATTGTAAGTACAATAACATATCTTTTGAATTCAGGTTTGATCTTCTCGATATCTGTATCAATGGACCAAAAGAAAAGTTAGATTCTACAGTTATCAGCCAGGTATTCTGCCTCTGCTTTTTAAGAAGGATTTTATCATGTATGTCTCTAGGCCATATGTGCTGTGCTTTTAGAAGTTTCATTGTTCCACCCAATTAAAAGTAGCTTATGTGATGGTAATTCAAAATGGGACATTTCAGAGTCTTCTATTGTTTGCTTTGAGAAGGGATTGGGGGATGGAAGTGATCTAAACGTTAATCGAAACTACTGATGCTTGTCTATCATTATGTTAATATGAATACGCCAACTTGTTCTGAATGCCGTGATGGTTGGTTATAATGATTATTTCAAATTTCAATAACTAAACATTTACCATCTGATTTTCTACTTTCTCAGCCGGCTATTTATGTCACAAGTCTAGCTGCAGTGGAGCTACTACGTACACGTGATGGAGGCCAGCAGATTATTGACTCAGTTGATGTTGCATGTGGTTTAAGCCTTGGAGAATATACTGCTCTGGCATTTGGTGGAGCCTTTAGGTGAGGTTTCCAAATTAAGTACTTTCCTTAATACAATCTCATCCATCATAAAAGCTGTACGATATGAAAGAAACAAGTATGACCTCTGTAAGCCCTTCTTTTCGGCAACGCCACTTGTGTGATGAAATTGATGGTCCTATTTATTTTGATTTTCAGAGTTTTGTTATTTGAAAAGACTCGGTAGATGCATGAGTATGTTATCCCAACTATGAGATACTTCTGAACGTCAATATTGTTGAAGAAGGATGAAGAATTACCTTCTGGTCCTTATCTGTGTGATTTACTGATATGCATTGTGTGATTGATATGTCTTTTAACTGATTATGTTTGAAATCTTTTGAGATGGTCAGCATTTCTTTAACGCGCTGTTGACTCCAATGTTGTGTTTCATTTGTAAGCTTTGAAGATGGGCTCAAGCTGGTCAAATTGAGGGGTGAAGCCATGCAGGTGAGCAGCCTCTGCCTCTTGTTTAAGACATTATCTGACTCGCATGAATTTGTGTGTAATTCATTGTTTCCGTGCTTAATATTTTCCCTTCATACAGGAAGCTGCTGATGCTGCTAAAGGGGCCATGGTTAGTGTGGTAGGACTGGATTCGGAGAAGGTTCAGCAATTGTGTGATGCAGCTAATCAGGAAGTTCCTGAAGCTGAGAGGGTTCAAATTGCAAACTACCTATGCACTGTAAGTTTAAGACGTATCCTCCTCCTTAATTTAATTATTTATGGTGTTAAGATTTATGATGAGTACCTAACATATATTGACTGATTTTTATGCTGGTAGGGAAACTATGCTGTCTCTGGTGGCATAAAAGGAATAGAAACAGTGGAGGCAAAGGCAAAGTCTTTCAAAGCTCGAATGACAGTATGAATTTTGTCCCTTATCTGCCTTGTCTTGCGCTAATTACTCTCTCGGAAGTAACACCACTTCCTTACTTTGGCAGGTGCGTCTTGCTGTTGCTGGTGCTTTTCACACTGGTTTCATGGAACCAGCTGTGTCAAGATTGGAAGCAGCATTGGCAGCTACAGAGATTAGAACCCCAAGAATTCCAGTCATCTCCAATGTTGATGCACAGCCACATGCGGATCCTGACACGATAAAGAAGATATTGGCACGCCAGGTAACACTTCTATCAATATCCTGTGCCTGTCGGTCGTGAACTGGAAAATGGAAATAAGTGCACCCTGAATTCATTTCGCAGGTTACTTCCCCTGTTCAGTGGGAAACAACAGTGAAGACTCTTCTAACCAAGGGGCTGAAGAAAAGTTATGAATTGGGACCGGGAAAGGTAAGAAACTTTGGTAGCAAGTACTAGCATGATAATGTATCGCAGGCTGAGCACCTGGATTTAGCATTCTCTGTCCGAATCTCGTATTATTCACGGCTTCATTTTTCCTGCTAACTTGTAGGTTATTGCTGGGATTATCAAGAGACTGGATAAAGGTGCTGACATTGAAAATATTGGCGCTTGAGAAGACAGTGAGGTCTTGCTTCTCTTTCAGTGGCTTGCAAGGACACATGGTTAAACGTGAATTAATTTTTTTCACGGGATCATCAGCTTGTGCTAAATCCAGTAAACATGGGAGAAAGTTTCCTCGAGGGCAGAGACCAAAGATTAGTTATAACTTGTCAGTTAGACGTCAATTTTGTAACCAAAATTTCATTCTCGGATTGGCAGCAACATGCTTCTCTCTTTGTTCCAAACATAAGTTATTGCACTTGTGGCGGGAATAATTCTAGCTTATATCATCTTATAATACCCCTAATACCTTCTGTTAAAATATTTCAAGGAATGTACTGACGAGTCATGTGTTTGAAATTCGCCGAGCTTTGCGATTCCTATCACTTAACTCCCCCCCCCCCCCTTCCTTCCCTTTTGTGAACTGAAACAAACGCACAACTATAGGACATTATCACAGATACCATACATTATGTATAATTGTTAAGCTTTAACTCCTTCCTCTGCCGTTGTGATCGTATGGCGAATGTCCCAGGCATGCAATCTGTAGAAGATAACCTCTCCTGTAATGACGAATCACAATCTCGTAATGCATTTTCCCCAACAAGAAGATCTGCGTCTAATGATCACACGTCATGTTGAAGGACCAAGTGAAGGACTTCTCTTGTTACAACTTGCAAGCAAAAGAAAGCATGCTGCATGCTTCAATCTTCATCTCGATTTCTCATATATTTCCCTAAATTCAAAGAACCGTGTGCAAACCAAAATATGCTACTTATTCAGCTTTAATTTGACCAAAGCAAAATATCAAGGAGATATGAACCATTTGCAACTTTTTCAACTCTACATGCAATCAAAGGCAAATTTAAAACGAGATAAGAAAAGAAAGAAATCTAAATAGTGCAGATTCTTCCGAACAAACCAGTGAATTCGTACAAACAAATGAAAATTCAGAGCAGAAATCAATGGAGAATTTTATGATTAACCATAATCAGTTGTTCAGTTCTGTAGCGGGGTTAGGGAATTGCCTCAATCTGCGAAGCTGATCAATCCAGCGATCCTCGGGAACATGAGCAGCCCAATCAGGAACGATTCCACCAAACGAGACACCACGCATCGCCTCCCTCACTCTTGTGGCGTTCTCCACCGACAACGGCGCATTCCTTCGGTTTTCATCCTCTCTGAATGCCATCCGAATCGCCCGCTCCGACGCCTCTCTCATCCTTTCCTCTTCCTCATCCTCGCCGTTCATTTGCTCCACGCCCACGTCGTCGTTTAGAACCAGAGATGACATCCCATTCTCCGTTCCATACGAGCAGTAGCCGTTCGGAAGCTGGTGGAAATGATAGCTGTGTTCTTCGTCCGAGTTGACGTCACTGCCGCCCCTACCTTCGTCTTCGCCGACGTTGGAGATCGGCTGGTAGTATTCCGGCACTTCATCGCGACTTGCGTCCGCATCGCTGTCACTAGCGTCGCCTAAATGAAAAAATCTGACTAAATACACAAACAATCGAAGATCCAGAGAGCTCCGATTACAAGAAAGCGAAAACGAGGATAAGGAAATCGTACTTTGGTTAAAATCGGTCGAAGAAATGGAGCTAGCATTCATTGTTGTTGAGCGAACGGATGCAAACTTCGGACAGGGAAAAATTCTAAACAGTAAATTCACGCCAGATCATAATCGAAGGATCTTGGATTTTTTTTTGACCGAAGAAGGATCTACGATAAGTTCTGCAATTTTCGACAATTAAAAATAATAAAAAACTTTTTATGACAATACTAGTATGACATTGAAACCAAAAAACAACTGCACCAGCCGGGAATCGAACCCGGGTCTGTACCGTGGCAGGGTACTATTCTACCACTAGACCACTGGTGCTTGTTGACGAGGTGAGGCAACAAATATTTATATGCTCATATCCTTCCGTGAGACTTTCATCTCCGCCACAAAAATCGATAGACGTTGATTTTCAAGCTAAGCTAGACAGCTGGGGGGTGATGGTGAGCAAGGTGTGAAGCGGGAAAATGGCAATTCCCATATTCAGGGCCTCAATTTCTCAGTCTCAGATTCAACCATCCATTCATTACTTTTCTGCTACCCGTTCACGCGTAGATGAAACTAACAAGAAGAGGAAGATGGTCCTTTCTTGTTCTCCCTCCCAATTCCGTCCAACTCGGTAAATGAGAATCCGTTTTTAGGTTGTCCCCCAGGAGTATGATTTTACTAGAGAATTGATTCCTATTCCTGAAATTATAGGTCAGAGGTGTCATTTTCTGTTGGGACATACCTCATTCCGCATCCAAAGAAGGTAGTGAATACTAGCATGCCTCTTTCCTCCATAATTCTGATTAATGTTGGTCTCGTGCCTGTACTGGATGTCCTTAAGCGCCTAAATTTATCTATTCTGATTTCTGGAACTTATGCCATCTGCTCAAGCCATCGTCTTTCTAACTTTTAAGGTTGACAGAGGCGGGGAAGATGCTTTCCTTGTAAGCAGCTATGAGGGGGGAGTAATTGCTGTTGCTGATGGCGTCTCTGGGTATGATACTTGAATATTCCAAGTTTCTTCTATTCAATTGAAATCATTCATCGTTAAACTTAGGAAAGCCGAAATAGTGTCTCAAACTTTGATAAAACCGGGAAAGATATCGGTTGCATTCGGGAGAAATTATATCTTACATCGAATTGCTGAATTATCTTAATATGGATTGATATCTATTTCATTTGCTTGTAATGCATTGGAATTTATTTTCTTTATGGTAATGTCAGTTAATCCTTTTGGTTCAGTCAGAAAATAATAGTACTTTCCTATTATGTTTACAGTTGGGCTGAAGAGGACGTGGATCCTTCACTATTCCCCCGTGAATTGCTGGCTAATGCTTCCAGTTTTGTGGGGGATGAGGAGGTTGTATAACCCGGATGCATAAATTGATCATCATAGTTATTATATTGGTTTCCTAGTAAACTTGTGCATTCAAAAAGGAGAGAAAATTAATTGTTATATCTTAGTAAGGTAAATCTTATGCATGTAGTGCAATTAATTAAAAATATGTCACTTATTGATGGAACCATCAGGTGAACTATGATCCTCAGAATCTCATAAGAAAAGCACATGCTGCAACTTCCTTTATAGGATCAGCTACTGTGTAAGCTTTTCCTCCTTTGGTAAAAGTGGCAGTTTAAAATTTTAAAATGAACTCGCATTTTCAATGATCTCACCATATACCTCATCTATGTGTTCTCTGAGAAGCATTGTTGCTATGCTGGAGAAGAATGGGACTCTGAAGATTGCCAATGTCGGCGATTGTGGATTAAGAGTTATTCGCTGTGGTAAGATCCAGAGCTAAGCTATATTTGCCATTTGCTAATCCTGATATCTTCATTGTCTTCTGCAATTTGCACTGCTTTATCTTCCCTTTCCCCTTATCCTCCTCCGCTCTTTGATGTTGATAACATTTTTAATGTGCTTGTCCCAGGTGACGTAGTCTTTGCCACCTCTCCTCAAGAACATTACTTTGACTGTCCATTTCAATTGAGCTCTCAAAAGGCTGGCCAGACATACCTTGATGCAGTGGTAGAGACATTGCCACTCTCAAATGTCAATGAAAATGTTCTTTTTTTTTTTTTCACGGCAGAGACAATTTGGTTTTATTTATTGTTTACTACACTGATGCATCAGGTGAGCAAGGTAGAGCTGATGGAAAGGGATACAATTATCATGGGATCCGATGGGCTTTTTGATAATGTTTTTGACCATGAAATGGTCTCAATTATTGCTAGTTACACTGATGTTTCTGAAGCTGGTAGTGTCTTCCCTCGTTGATTAGATAGACATCTTGACCACTTGGACTTTTGCTGACTAAAAACTGATTTTGTTGCTAGCAAAGGCATTAGCTAACTTGGCAAGCAATCATGCGAAGGATTCGAATTTTGATTCTCCCTATTCAATAGAGGCCAGATCCAGGGTAAGAAAAGAACTTCATGTTTATTTTGGGCTCCATATGTGCCATACGAAAACAACTTGATCATAGGAAAGGGGCCTTCAAAAAATTTGTTCGATAAAGGATATTGATATTGTCCTGGAGGAGATTTTCAATTGAAAGGAACATCGAAAATGATAATTCTGTGGTAACCTTTCTATGTTGTGGAAGGCGACTTTCTCATTCTTGAAAGAGAAGCACTTACCACCAAAAAATGCAGAATACGTTTTCCCATGTGCTGTGTATTCTTAAACGTATGGACCAGCCATAAAATTTTCTTTGACGAACTGTTTTCTTGTCTTGCTAATAATAACCACTTGGCAGGGAATTGAAGTTCCCTTTTGGAAGAAGATTCTTGGAATGAAGCTTATAGGTATGGTATAATAGCTATAATAATATTACTAGTGCAAGCAGACAACCCCCCCCCCCAAAAGAACAGTGCAAGCAGAAAAAGTTTTCCCTACATTGAGCTGACCGCATCATTTTACTGCAACAGGCGGAAAGCTAGATGATATCACTGTGATTGTTGGGCAGGTTGTGAGTTCATGAGATTTTCTGATCTCCCCCGGGGATCATTTCACTGCACAGCTCAGTGTGGATCAGACAAGCACGAGAATGACATGGATCGTTCCTCCTACAACGGTTTTAGATGTCCTCCAGGAGGACGCGGAGCAGCTGCTCTCACGGGAGCACAGATTTTTCCTTTTTCTTTTTCTTTTTTGGTTAAGTCTAAAGTAGAAGAGACCTTGGAAGACCTGAATTGTTGAGACCTTGCGCATGAACACTTGAATTTCTTGGAGCTCTGAATAATAAGAATTTATTTAAGGACATGCTCACACTTTGGCAACAATGAGTTATTCCCCATGCATTGTACACGTATTATGAAGTGACAAAAACCTAGACATGAAAAGTGACAAAAAGCAATAAAAATTATATGATGATATTACAAAAATTTATAGATCGTGTAAAGTTAAATAGAATAGAATCTATCCTCAAAAATCTGATGCTTGCCGCACAAGCAAACAAATGACGAATATTACAAGATATTCCTCTCAAAGGCAGTTGCTGAACAATGAAAAATCTACTTCAGCTGCTTTATTTAGTTGACAGTATCACTTCACTTGTCTTTGATTGAACTCTTGGAAAAAGCCCTTTCCAGCTTCATATGTGGACCAGCAGATTGCAGCGGCAGGAGCATGGAATAGCATCCTAGGAATCCATCCTCGCATGAGCCCCCTGTACCCATCCTTTTTCACTATAGTTTTAATAACATCCCCGATTGAACCACTCTTGAATCTATCACAGCCGCAAACACCCTGCATCATTGATGGCCGAGTTTAGGTCAACATACGCCCACCAAGAGTAAAAAGGACAAGGACTTGGAAAAATAGGTAAGACAACGGCCTCTTTAATCTAGTTTCATTTACTACTATCTTTATAACCGGAGTACCAAATATTTATAACAAAAAAGTTGCAGCACGATCAAATTCATGAAAGAATTAGTTGAGGAATCATGACATAATTGTATAAACCCAATCTCATTCTGAACCCTTTTCTGTATGGCCCCTAATAAACATTCGAATCCCCCTCAAGGAAGAGGGGAGATGACACGAAAATAGCTTAGAGCTCTTATCAGCCCCTGTATTTGCAGGAATTTCCATAGAAAAGAGATAACATCATCAGCTTCATTTCGATTCAGCAATCAGCATCATTTCCCCTTCAACTAAAGAATTGGTTCGTCAGCTTGATTTTCAGTTTCTTGTTCATTAGCACTTCTTACAACTGCAAAGAGGGCATGCTATAACCTAGGTGTGTTGAATAGAATCATAAAGAAACTATGATACGGCAGCAAGCTTTTTGTTGGTAGAACCAACATTACCAAAATATAAGGTAACAAGATGTTCCCTTCTCAAATCCAATCCGGGTAACCCACATATTCACTGATTATAATGTAAGATAACATGACCTGTTAGATAGAATTATATACAACCTTGCCTACTCTCTCTCACTCACTCACACAATTAGTAGCAAATTTTATCTGAAGTAGAACCTTATTAAAGGAGTCTAAAGTTATAATGTATGTACAAGAGTACAAGACTACAATAGTTATTCCTTAGAGCATGGGAGACTACAATATCTGGAACCGACTTCAGAAATATGTTCCATAGTTTGAGTCTCAAGTCATAGAATCCCCCATGCGTTGATTGCAAAAACATTCTCAAGTTTGATAAAATACTCCATTTTCTTCTTTTTCTCCCCTCTAGGCACAAATTCTAGATTGAGCTTTCAAATCTTGAGCATAAGCCAACACAAACTTAGGTTGACAAAGGCAAGTAACAAGTCCAATCAAGCAAAACAGAATATTTTAGGAACAAATATAAAGCATGAGGGTTAAGAGAAATTTATACCTGGCACTGCAACTGAGTTTTGACCACATCAAGCGGTGTGGTAACAGCGGCAGCCAATGCACCAGCTGCAGCTCCAGCAGTTGCGTGAACAACGAAACGTTCATCATCAGCACTCTGAGGCGAAATCTCCTTAAGGCCTCTTTTTGCGGCCTCATAAGTTGCAAAATGCACTGCTGTAAATGGGGCGTTCATCACAATTGTAGTCCTATAAGATGCATAAAAAGCCCCTAATCCCTCCTCGCTCAAAACCCTCTTCACACAATCCCAAACACCCTTGTAACCACTGTTACTCAATTGCAATCTCTGCTTCACCATATCCATGGGTGTAAACACAGCATCGCTCGCAACAGTAGCACAAACACCAGAAATCGCATGGGCAGTGGAGTTTTTGGGATCCCCATGAGAAAAATACTTCTTACAAACCTCATAAAAGGAAAAATACACGGCGTGTGCTGGCCCAGCACCAAGACCCATGGCGCCTATCCCTCGATATAGTGCAGATGGACCCTCAGACTTCAAAATCGATTGGAGGGCTTGGCGAACGCTGACGGACTTAATGGGGCATGACCCAAGAGCTTGCATATGGGTCTTCACGGTGTCGACGGGGAACATTGCCACGTGCTCGACGACGCCGGCAATGGAGCCAGCGATCATGAACTGCCAAAAATGGAGCCCATCGTGAGGTGACTCGACGAGCTCCGGATGGAAATCTGGCGGCTGCGGAACCGGCCGAAAATCAGGGTTTTGGAATTCGGCCGTTACGTCCGTGGCCATGAATAGGCTTAGGATTGTAGGCAGAAAAGGAGAAAAATTGGGCTCCTATTCTGCCCCCAAATCCAAAATCGTGACTGGTAAACTGATCCTTTCAGGCTGAATTCTTGTAAATCTTTGATGTTAAAGATTAGGTGCAGGTTTGGGAGGATTTTGAATGCGAGATTCTTGCACTATAAACAGTTATCGCATAAGAGGGAAGCTTAATCGCAGTCCAAAGAATAGGAAGAGCAGCAAACACGGATTAAAGGATGCTCTCCTTGCCTTCCTCGAGCATTGAACCTGCAGAAGCCAAATAGGAGACGGTGTTGAATGCGGTTTTGGATTTGGTTTTACGACCTTGTCGTTTTCCGTTGCACCGAAAAAAAAAAATCAACTTTAGGGTTCCAAAAAATTTGGGGAATGGGTTTTACCTGATCTCTACTGCGATTGTTTGCCGTTTGGTATATATTTAAGGGAAAAATAACACAAAAAGAGGATAGAAATTGCAATATTCTAATTTAGATGCCTAAGATGTCAAAATTTTAAGAGAGGAGGTGGTGCCTGATCTAATATTTTATAAATATAATTAAATAACTAAAATGCCTTTATATCAATTTTTTTATAAAAAAAACTATTAAACTTGTCATTATCAATGTATTTGAGTTATTCAACATTTATTATTGTCAATTTACAACTTATTAATAAATATCTTATTATTGTTAATATATTTTTTATCATTTGCTGTTTAATGCTTGTGATTATCAATTCACAACTTATTAATAAACTTTTTAATACGAAGATATTTTTGTCATTTAACTACATTTGCAAAATATCAGATCAGACAGAACTACCTCTTATGAAATTTTGACTTCTTAGGTGCTAGAATTGCTTGCAATTTTTAACTTCTTTTTAGGTTATTTTCTCTATATTTAATAGTTTTAAATTTCATGTTCCTATCTTTCAAGGGGTGTTAAAATTAAAAACTTTCAGAACTAAATTAGTCTTAAATGGGAAAATTGGGATAAACCTTCCCTGTTAGAAATTTTGTAGTACACCAAGAAGAACTCCCCCCCCCCCCCCCGGGGAGGTTAATGGTGCCCTTATGTTTCGTCAATTTGCTCTCGGGGGGTAAAAGTCAATCGGCTTTTGTCGATAGCTCGGGTGAGTGTGACTAAGCTTCCAGTTACGTCATATTCTATCCTATCCTAATCTTATAAAAATTAACACTCAACTGATCTTTTGATACAAGTAAGTGTAACACGATTATTTTCAGGATAAACAAAAATCGCCTCCTATCAGCACGGTTTTTTTCATTTATATAATCTAAATAAAAATTATGTTTTTTCATTTCAACGTGAGTAGTTGCTTATCCTTTTCCGTGTTGCCGGAAGAAGTCAACAATACTATAATATAAAAATTATGTTTCTTCCAAAAACACATAGTCCACGAGGCATTGGCAGGTTGAAGAAAAGTCAACAATAATTTATCGAATAATAATAAATATCAAAAAATACTTCTTTTTTTTTGGGTTAGGGGGGGAGGGAAGTTATTGAAGTGGATGTGGTGAGCCCATCACTATCAGAGAGCCACTGTTTTTTATTTATTTATTGTGGAATAATGCACTTGTCCAGAAGCAAACTACAAATTGCGGACTCTACGGCCCAAAAAATAAAAAGGAAATTAGGACTTGTAAATTATGACGCGCCTCACAGTATTTACAGCCTTCTTCTTTTAGGTTTGTGTGGGCCGAAGGCCACCCGGAACCCAAAAACGGTCTTGCTCTCAGACGGCATTTCTGAATACGAGGGCCTCTTTCGTGTATAAAATAAACTAACCTGGATATTTAAAAAATACTTCTCGTTTTAATATAAGAACTAGTTGAATAATTTGATTAAATTAAAAAAATTAGTTATTTATGATAAGTAGGTGTTGTTTTTCCAAAAATATCATTGTTAATCAAGCACATTAGTTAGAACTATCACTATTACAAGAACTATTTTTAAAAAAAATGAATAAATATGAAGAATGAAGTGAATTAGAGTCTTAATTTAAAATCAAAATAAAAGTTAAACTAACTTTTATAATAAGAATTAGAGCTAGTAAAATACGGACCGCTTAACTATAATGACTCCACAAGTACTACAATTCTTTCTGTATCCGAAATATGCCGTTTTAATTCATATACATCGTAGTCTGGTTTTCCTATGGACCAAACTTCTATAAACGGTCTGCACATCCAAGAAAAAAACTTTTATGGGTCTTTTTTCACAAGTTTTGAACTACGCAGCGACTCATGTTTCCGCTGCCCAGTTTTAAGACCTCGTTTTGAAATTTTATAATTAGAACTAAGAGTAATATTTACTTTGGATCTCTTTACAATTTTAAACCGAACCTGTTTTGCTCTGGGCAAATCCCTTAGAGGGCGTTGATATATATATATATATATATATATATATATCAGGGTTTATATTTCTTTAACCACAAAAAAAGGGAACTTTCATGATTTACATGATCCATTCTTTTCTATTCTTATATTGTACATGTCAATACTATTACAAAGTACTTATTTGGTCCTATTTACAAGACAAAGAGAAAAAATATTTTTTTGTTTTATTTATAGAGTACTTAGAGAAATTTTTTGTATAGATATATGTGATGAGCATAAGCCTAAAAGGAGAGCTCAATCCCAAAAGACTAGCCTATTAGGAGGGAGAGTCCCTTGAACTTATAAACCCCACAACACTTGTGAGATTCCCCAATATGGGATTCATAACAGAGCACCCCTCTCGAGAGCCGACGTCCCCGGCGGCTCCACTCTACGACACTTCACTTGGTCTTCTTACCGGTCAGAACCCTCCGCAGATAGCCCTTTCCGGTTGGCCAACTCTCAATGAAAGCACCAATGTGATGAGCATAAGCCCAAGGGGAGAACCCAATTCCAAAAGACTAGCCTATTAGGAAGGAGAGTCCCTTAAACTTATAAACCCCAACAATACCTGTGAGATTTCCCAATGTGGGACTCATAACAGAGCACCCCTCTCGAGAGCCGACGTCCCCGGCGGCTCCACTCTACGGCACTTCACTCGGTTTTCTTACCGGTCAGAACCCTCCGCAAGTAGCCCTTTCCGGTTGGCCAACTCTCAATGAAAACACCAATGTGATGAGCATAAGCCCAAAGGGAGAGCCCAATCCCAAAAGACTAGCCTATTAGGAGGGAGAGCCCCTTAAACTTATAAACCCCAACAATACCTATGAGATTCCCCAATGTGGGATTCATAACAGAGCACCCCTCTCGAGAGCCGACGTCCCCGGCGGCTCCACTCTACGACACTTCACTTGGTCTTCTTACCGGTCAGAACCCTCCGCAGATAGCCCTTTCCGGTTGGCCAACTCTCAATGAAAGCACCAATGTGATGAGCATAAGCCTAAAGGGAGAGTCCAATCCCAAAAGACTAGCCTATTAGGAGGGAAAGCCCTTTGAACTTATAAACCCCACAACACTTGTGAGATTCCCTAATATGGGACTCATAACAATATACTATTTTACCTTTCATTTATTGGTGTGTTGACTTTATTTACATAAAGTATGATGTATATTAAATAGGGATAAAGTTAAAAAGTTATTAAATTTTAAATGAGAGTTAATGAAGTTTGAGGTTTCCCTTGATCTCCGCAAAACATGCTGGAAATAACTTATAAATAGGATTAGAAAAGAAGTATACCGGGTTACAAATAAACATAAAATTCAAGCGGGAATGCATGTAACATCGCTCAGCCTCATTCTTTCTCTACTTCGATAAGCTGACATAAATCTTTTTCTGAAAGATGTTATGGGATCAATGGCTTCAATGATCAGGCTTTTTTAAGGTTGCTGCGTCAAAACCCAGATTTCCCTGCCTGGAAACTTTCAGGCCTCTTCAGACCTAACCGACAGAGACGCTTTTCACCGAGTTTGCACAACCCCCACAATTTTTTCCACCATTCAAAATCCTGTGTGTGTGAGACAAAAGTACACTACTATTTATGCTTTAAAACATGATATTTAGAAACAGGGACAAGAGCACGAATTAAGGTTCCACTATGAAGAAAGTGAAAATACCTAAAACATGTCTTCCCACGTCAACAAACGAGTACACAACCAGCACAAAACTGCGATATATCCCATCAAATTTATTGGAACCACTCCTGCCAAACAAGTCTGCCACTTTTCACCGACCGTTCGCATGATATGCTTCTTTTTTCCTTTCACAAAGCAAAACAATAAATGTAAACATCACGTCAAATAAGTCATGAGGCAAAGCAAATAGATTAATAATAGTGCACAGACCAATAAACCAGTATCGATCAATTCCTCCTCCTGATATAAAGTTGAGTTCTGCATAGACCATGCATTTGTAGAAAGTCGTCAGAACTACGAGAGAGAGCCTTTCGGAGGATTCCGGTGTTACCGAGGCCGTACGTTGATGAGTTCGATAAATTTGGTTCAAGTCCTGATTCATCAGCCTTTGCCTCAGACCCATCTCAATCTCTGATCAACAATATTTGCGTCAGATCGAATGTAAGCCATTTGTATGACCAAGTCATCACCGGATTCAAATGGCAACATTATTTGATGTGACATATATAGTAACGTACGAAAGTAAATTGGTTTCAATAATGATAACTTTTGACGACGAAAAGTTCGGTTTGATTTCACCAAGATGTATATACTTAAAGCGGTCTATAGAACATTATTAGCAAGGTACGGATATTGATTATATATATGTATGGTGCAAAACATGGTAACTCGTAAAAATGTTTGGGACCACACACACACATGCCCCCGTCTCAAATCAATTATACAGCTTACCTACCCGTAGGGTCCCCAATAATGCAGTACTGCATATATATCATTTCAATAACCTAGTGATGCACATGCTAATTAATTCAACAACACATTTCATTTATTTAGATTTGAATGGCTCTAACCAGGCGATGAGATAAGAAGCGTGTGTTGTTATTATGGAGTTTTGAGACGACAGGCAGATGAGGAAGAAAGAGTCGCGTACGCATTATTGAAGATTTTCAGGTACCACAAAATAAGAAGAGGTAAACAGGTTCAGACAAAGGGGAAAGTGGACATAGCTACGAACGATCGAGCAGCCCTCGAAACTGCCACAGAACATATGGTGATGGCACAAAAAATAGGAGAGCCTTCTCAAATCAAGAGGGTTTGCTTTTTGTTGTCACAACGCTTTTGTTTCCCAAACAGGGAATTATAATGAAGCCAAATAATATGTATAAACGGCTCCCGTCTATATACTAGGCGCCTAGCTCTCCTCCTCCCCCTCCTTCTTGGTATCAATTATCATGTTTACTGATGAAAGCTTTACACTGTGCGACATGACCCTCAGAACTGGGTGACCCCCTTTAGATTTGGTCTAGGTTGCGGGACAGGACAGTATGGAGCAGGGATAATACTTGTTCCTTACGATAGTCACTAGTCTAGGTGGCCACTGTTTTGTTGTTGTCGGTATTGCATATCCTGATTGTTTCCGCTTAACATAGGAGCCTTTGAATGTGAAGTTTGAACAGTGAACCACTCTAATATGTATCAATTGTAACCCATATTTTGGTTCACTGTTCTGGCATTCATTAGGATCAGTTTGAATCGACCCAATTCGGCTCATAATATTGAATCGCTGATTCAAAACATTATAAAATTTATAACAACCGACCCAATTTAAGGTTGTAAACATTTTTTCCCAATTCTGTATCAACAAAAACTCAGTGAATTGAACATATATGTTTCCGTCGTGATGAGACCTGCGGGACCGACGTTCCAATCATATAACTGTGGCCCTTCATTAAAAGTAAACGCAGAAGCATGGGATACTACACAAGTTCAATTGTGTCGGATAATTTGCCCGGAAAAAAATTGTAGGTATGCCGATTCAGATCCCTCATATATGATTGCATGGGAAGACATTAGAACTTATTTATTTGCCGGAATTAAAAAAGACATTGGGACTTATAGCGGAGGAACATAAAAGAAAATCTGGTTAAATGCAACAACATATGAAACTCAGAAGTCAAATGTAGTTACATGGCTTGGAGTGAATGATATTGGAAGAAGGTTTTAGTTGAGACGTCAAGAGATGTCTTACATTATACTCCTTTCATTCGAGTTAAAATTGCAAGGCACTTCTATCTCACTTCCCCTGTAAAAAAAATAAAAATAAAAATAAAAATAAAACTTAAGATCGTTAGAAGTTAGCTACTCTTTCGATGTCTGCCCTTATTTAATAATAACTCAATCACAAATAACTACGGAAATCTCATTAATTCCAAGTATTCGTCAAGGAATTTTAATTTTTGAAGGTCCTAAAAAACAACATGTCTTGTATTTTCAAATATTACCAGCAGGTAGAAAAACGTGCATTATAATTTTTTTTTTTTGGGTCAAAGTGCTTTATAACTTTAAACGCAGGGAGTATATATATTGAACAGTGAATACTGCAGTGTTGCTCAACAGGGTCACAAATCAAACGTTAACTTCATAGACACTTAACATATATTGATATTCATATAGGCTTTCTCTCAGTTTGATTGAGTCACGTGTTCGAAATTACGGATACAAAATACGAAAAGCTTTTGGAAACCTGTGGCTATGATAACAATACTCCTCCGATCCTAAATGTAATGTCCTTATACTAGTGTGTATATAATTTTGTTTAATACTCTTCTGATTCTAAATGTAATGCCCTTATACTGGTGTGTATAAGGTTTATACACACCAGTATAAAGGCATTACATTTAGAACCAGAAGAGTATTAAACAAAATTAGGACTAGTCTAGTGGGTCGTAGTAATATAATGGAAAGAGAGAGAAAAAAAACAGTATAATATGATGCCAGTGAATTCAAGAAAGAAATGAAGCAATGGAATGTGGAATATGATAGAAACAAAAACATAAGAATGGAAATAAGCTAGACCCTTATCAGGGACTTACGGTCTATCTTACATAAAGTCTAGCCTAACTTATTTAGTAAATAAGCTGATCTTATATTTAGACTTCTTTCCAGGCCTATTTAGATAAATAGGCCATACTTATTTTCGTAACGCTTAGCCTACAAGCCTGCAGTCTAGAGGCATGGCTTATTTATTGTTTTTTAAAATTTGCCTTATTATATATTATATAATATCAATCAATTTTACAAATTATTTATAAAATTAGAAATTTTGGTTTCATCCTCAACCCCCTTTCATTTATTTGTCATTCCCCTCTACCTCTCTTATTTTAAATTGCTCAAACTCGTAATGTTAACTTATCTTCTCTCCCCTAATTTTTTTTATCTGTGAAAGCATAACAATTATTTTAAATTTATTTTAGTTATATCTAAATGAAATATTATAATCTCAATAGGAAGAGTTTGCCACAATTTATGTGAAAAAATTAAAAGAGGTAAAATCCAATTTTACATGCCACTTGTTGTGTTTAATTAATTTTAGAAATATGTCTATTTAATCAATAGATGATTAGTTTTTCTTATTCCTACGTGAGCTAAGAACTATTGTCACTATGCCTTTTTTTTTTTTTGCTAGACTCTTATATTACAAGTGAAATTGTATTCTAAACTTTTAAGACATAACATAGGTTTTTAAATAGGATTAAAGGGCTATATATGAACTTTGAGACATAAATTTTTAAAACTATTTAAATGTCTATATTTTAAGTAGGCCTTTAAATAAGTTTCCGGTCTTATCAGATCTTTCGAAAACTTAGGCTTAGGCTGGGGCCTAAAAAAAGGCTACATACAGGTACAAGCCCAAACTTATTTACCTAAAACCTAGCCTAGTCTAACCTATCTCTATCCCTGCAGAAACACGCAAAGGATTGAACGAAGCAGTGGGAGAGCGGGGGGGTTGGGGTACCTGATCCGGATCTCCCGAACGATGCAATACTCATATCCAGACAATTGGGAATGCTCCCTTCAACAATTGTCGCTGTGGCCCCTTCCGTCCCCCCCTTTTGTATCCTTCTGTAGCCTTTTTCCTAAAATCTTAATAACCTATAAGAATTGAGCTAGCTCAATGACTATCGAGAGAAAGTTGAGGTATTAAATACTTCTCTATACTTAATATAGGATTCAATTATTAAATTGATTTTGGTCCTAAATTTAAAACCCATTTATCATATTTATCAATTTTTTCTAAATTACCCCTATAGATACTCTCTCAATTATAATCAAGTAAAAGAGAGAGAAGGGGTATTAAGAAAGATGATTATAGTGTTTTAGAAAAAACGTATCACTTTTCTTATAATTAACTAACTTACCTAACTTTCTAAATCTAATCAGATTAGTTAAATGGGTCTTATATTAAGAACCAAAAGAGTATTATATCTTCTAAAAAAAAATTAAGGAGGGGATGTGTGTGTGTATATTGATTTTATTGATGTGATGTGTTATGCGTGTGAGAAGAGACGCACATATGATTGAGAGGAAGATTTCCAAATGACGATATACATATACGTGGAAGGATGGAAGGATTTGGAGGATGGCGGTGGAAGGGAATCATTGGTTGGGAATGAAATTTGGTGGCATCGGAGGTCAAGGAAGGATATGATTAAATCCATCCATTATTATTATATTCGCCCATGATCTCACTGAGATGACACCATTCAAATAATCCCACGCACCATTCCTTCCTTCCACCGATTCTGCTCTCTCTCCCCCTTTCTTATCACTTTAAATCCTGAAAATGACAATTATTAATTCATGTGTAATTCCTTTATTATCTCCACTCTAAAATCTAGCACACACGTATACTTTATTATGCACAAAATCAAAATAAAAGAAAAGAACATAAATAAGTATGACGCTACATGTAATTGGACAATTGTTGGCAGTGTTCGCCCATAGGCACCATACTTTGGGAGATGGTGACAAGCTAAGATCTTCGAAAGAGATACTGGCTGCTTCCAAATAAGCGCTTTGTTTTGTAATTGTTCTTAGTGGCACATTTGTATCAGATATCGTATCTATGCAATGTATCTCCCGCCTCAATCAACGTTACTTTCCTCCACTTCGCCCTATGCCTAGTACGTGTTCTCCTCCTCCATGCATCCACAAAACTCCACTGCATGCAATAATATTCTAGTAATATCAACATAGATTTTATATATAAAAAGCCTTTGGCTCAAGTCACACACATACTCTCTTTAAATAGAAAATATCGTGGAACTAAGGCTGTGTTTGGGTGACACCCCAAACCATGGTTTGGGTAATAAATCACCCAAACACCCACCCAAAAACCAAAACCATGGTTTTGGAAAAAGCAAAATTTTTTTGCTTTTGGAGAAAAAAGGGAGAGTGTGAGAGTTTATAGGATATGTATCTTGTTATTTTTTTTATAAACATATTTAATCTTATATTTTATAAATATATATACATATTAATTATTTATTAATTATATTATCTTATGCATTATTAATTATGTTAATAAAAAATATATTATTAACAATTTTATTCCTTCAAATTAAAATATATCATAAAATCTATTTTTTCTGTAATTATCATATTAACTTATGTCTTTTTTTTAATAATTTGTATATATAAAAAGTGCTTCTGATAACAACTATCCAAACACTCTTACTTCTCAAAATCACTTTTTCATAAAATCTATTCTTTCCAGAATCTATTCTCCATAATCACTTTTCCAAACCACGGTTTGGTTTCATCCAAACACATCCTAAATTCCAAGTGAGTATATTTTGAATGTATGCGTGCGAATGTTCGGCGTGAGATTTGTAAATGACTTTCACCTGAAAGCTGATCAGGTCTGTGAGCGATTCTAATGTGGCTCAATACTGGGCATTAACTAAATTATATTACTTTCAGTTTTAATTAGAAGACTTTGTTTATAGATTATAAACGGAGTTTTATAACTAGGATCGGGAATAACATATACATGTGCATGAGCCCATTCGTCTTGTGAACGTCATAACATTTTACGCGAGATGCGCTTGACGTGATTGTCAGGATCACAGTCTGCGGAAACCAAGTAATTCATCACCGATAGGGAATGAGTACAGATAGAAAGGATCAATGTTTAAATCCTGTTATAAAAAGTGTTCACATTTATAATGCCTAACAATATACCAAACATGATTGTCAGGATACTTGTGTCTAAAAGAAAAGAAAAAAAGTCTCTTATAATAATACTACTTCTGGTTTTAAATTTAAGAGCTAGTTGACTAATTTGAGGAGATTAAGAAAATAAGTTAAGTTAGTTATCTGTAATAAATAGATGTTGTTTTCCTAAAATAACCTTGCTAATCAAGTGTTTTGGCTAGAACTACTATTATTTGAAAGGTTATCTTAAAAATATATATAAATATAAGAAACAAAATGAATTAGAATCTTATATTTAGAATCAAAATAAAAATCAAATAAAATCTTATATTAAAAACGGAATATAATTTTTATTAATACGAAAAAACATGTTTGTTTTTAAATGTTACAAATGTGGGAAACATCTTGGGGCAGGGGCAGGGGCAGGGGCAGGGGTAGGGAGCAGAGTAGAAAGGCGGGAGGAGAAGGGAAGGTTGTGGGGCCAAGGATGCCTCCCTTCTCTGACGGACCGGGAGAGACGCCTCGGCACTTGCACCATCACCCCTCCCCCTCCCATCCCATTCACCGGCTTGCCCTACCCCTCTTTTATTTTTGGTCCCAATTAGTAGAAAGAGTCAGTACGTCTCCAAAAGTTTTTGTTCAAATATGAGCGCAAGGGTTTGAATGGGAGCAATCGAACAATGGAATCAAGTATTGCAGGTTACGGTACATTGAGTAAGTAAAACATATTTTTATAAAGTTGTGGCAACATATAGTGTACGAGTACAATATTAATATTTTCTTGCGTCTGTACATGAATTCAGCCTGGGGACCAATAATGTCGTGCTATAATTTCTAAACACTCCCTCCCTTATTATGCTTTTGTGTGGATGGTTGTGCTGGGCAAGATACCCGTGAGTGAGATTTTACTCAATGTGACCATGGATGATGGTACTTTGGTGGCACAGACTCCGTCTCCGTGACGCAGGCCTAGGCAGGTGGCTGGCTATCAGCCTCAATTCTCCCTCACCCTCCTATCCGCTTTCTGCCCTCTCTTTTTTTCCCTTCACAAATTCCTACTTACATGCTTCTCTAGCAAAATTTATAAAACAGATAAATTTTTTTTTCCTATTTATAAGATGTCGAGAAATTTTTTTTATATAAATATATTATTTTATATTTTATTTATTATTATGATGATTTTATTTACATAAAGTATAATATATACTCTTTTGGTCCTTAATATAAGACCTATTTAACTAATTTGACTAGATTAAGGAAGTTAGGTAAATTGGTTAATTATAAGAAAAGTGACACATTTTTTCTAAAACACTATAATCATCTTTCTTAATACCCCATCTCCCTCTTCTATTTGATTATAGTTGAGGGAGTATCAATAGGGGTAATTTAGAAAAAATTGATAAATATGAGAAATGGGTCTTATATTTAGGACCAAAACAAACTCAACAATTAGGTCCTATATTAAGGACCGGAGGAGTATTAAATAGAGATAAATTTGGAAAGTTGCTAAATTTTAAACGAGAGTTAATAAAGTTTAAAGTTTTTCCTGATCTGTGTAAAACATGTTGAAAGTGATTTATAAGTATTTCAATTTTTCTACTTACATAATACCTTACAAATTATATGTACGGTTGTTTCTAACCCATCTAGTCACTTAAAAGAAAATCTTAGGTAAGTTTAAACAAAAAAATTTTCACACATTTATTTTGAATTTTGTAAAATTATAATTGTTAATAAGTAATAACTGTTACTAAAAATGACTTATATTTGAGGATACTTAGGTAAAAACAAAACTATAATTTTAAAAATAATTTTACGATGCATGAAATAAATATGTGAGAGGCGTTTTATTTCGACTTGTATGAAAACACTTCTTAAAAATATTTTAGAGTAATCTAAAGGAGTGTTTGGATGACTTAACAAATATTTTTAAAAAGTATTTTTATGCAAGCTAAAATAATATCCCTCTCACACATATATTTTGTATATTATAAAATTATTTTTTAAATTATTATTTTATTTCTAGTCAAACACTTCCAAGCATGGGCGCGAAGAATGAGGTCATCGGCTCATAGCCTGCAGCTGTGAGGGCGAGAAGGAAATAAATTTCGGGGGTGGGGGGGGTGGGGGATGAATTGTTTGAAATGTTGCTGAACAAGGGCGGACCAGTCCTGCCCATTTTGGTTGGATCTTTTTGCTCTTTATTCTTTTCTCGCGCTTCCTTCCTCCTCCGCGTCCCGGACCCCACTCACCCCACCCCAAAAAGTGAGTTTCTCCCCTCCACCCCCAACCCAAAAAAAAAAAAAAAACTCTGTTTTTTGTGGTAAAAACTCCTTTTTTCCGAGGACAAAAACTTTCCAGTTTCCATCCCAGGGAGGCGTTTGGTTATCCAAAAAAATGTCTTTTAAAAACATTTTTTATAAATTAGGATAAATTTTTCTACATATTTACTTTATATACCGTAAATTACTTTTAAAATCATGATTTTAATTCTATTCAAACACCCCCTTAACCATATTTACAAAGTGTTTTAATATTAATTTTTTATCGTTCTGAATAAAATTATGATGTGAAATGTAACTAAATAATAATAATAAAGAATAATGCATTATAAATAAAAGTGATAATTAATTTCTAGGTTCTTATAGTTTCATCTGACTTTTAATTAGGTTCTTATAAAAAAAATTTTATCAGGTCTTTTTACTCTTTTTATTTTCACGTGTTTTTACTTAGGTCTCTCTATTTTTTCTTTTTATTAGATCCTTATAGTTTCACTTATTTTTTAATTAAGTCCTTTGTTGTTCTTAAAAAATTATTTATTAACTTTATTCTGTAAAATTAATTTCATTTTAAACTAATAATATAGAATTGGACAAAATAATTAATATAATCTTTAGTAATTAATAATTAATCAGAATAATTAATTATACTTAACTATAAATTATTTATAATTATATTTTAATTTTATAAAATTTTATTATTATAGTTGGAATTTTATAATTATAAAAATTAGAACTGAAAAATAAATAATATATTTGTTTAACTAAAAATTTAAAAGAATATTAACATAAGATTTTTATAATAATTTATTATTTTTAGAAGATTATTATTTAAAGAATAAAGAATAAAAACTACAAGGACCTGATTAAAAATAAAGTAAAACAATAAAAACCTAATAAAAAAAATTATAAGGACCTGATTAAAAACATGTGAAAGCATAAGGACTTGCATATTAATTATCCCTAAATAAAATTAAAACATTAAATATTACTCAAAAATACTAAATATAATATATATTTTGTAATGTAATTTATATTATAAATGGGTCTTATATTTAAGAGTGGAGGAGTAATAGAGTGTTAGAATTAACGTTGTCATTATTGAGTTGATTTTTTTGGAGAGAATATCCTCGCAATGCCTGCTTCCGAATCCGATTTTGATAATTTATAGACCTTTTCTTGTCAATAAAATTTAATAATATTAATGAACATTTTATTTAAAAAATTGATAATTTGAAAAATTTTATCGACATTAGGCCCTTTTAATTATTTTTGAAATATGTACTCCTTCCATTTTTATTTATCACGTGAAATTTTGAAAGATATAATGTTTTTAAACACTTGTCGTTGTCACGTGTCATGTTTTAATTTTTTTTGATTATCCGTGCATAAAAATTTACTGAGTAATTCTTATGGCTGAGAATAACAAGAGCGTAGAACAATTAATCAGCTTTTACAAACAATCAATTCTTTTTGTGTAAAATTTCATTGATTAAGGAATAAAAAGATCTCACCTACCATAGAATAAAATTAAACCAATCATGAGTATTATAGATGCGCGTGAATTAGATGATCTTATATGGGAGAAAAAAAATCAGAGAGGGGGAGTATAAATAGAAATAAAAGTGAGTGAGAAATTTTCTTTAAAAGAATTTAAATAACCCAAATTTTTATTTGGATTATTGGATTTGTCAAAATTCTAATCAAGTCACATGATGATCCAAAAGAGAATTTTAAAATTTTATAAAATGATTCTAGTGCTCTTTTCATTAAAAACTCACATAGATAAGCATTTCTATCATTCTTGTATTGTGGAAGAGCTCTGAACGAGAGAAACTTTGTATTTATCACTGTGAGGTGAAAAAAACGATCAATCAGGTAATGATGAGTTAGTTATTATATTAAATTCTCCTCCTTTAATACTAATAGTTTCATCGTAATAGCAAATTGTTAATTTAGAATAAAAATATGTTAACTACAAAATGAAACATACTAATTTTAAAGTTTTTAATTTTAAAGTTATATTATGATAAAGTTTTATTTATAGACTTATTACAAGTATGTTATGAAGAAATAAAGCTGTTAATGATTTAAATTAATACATATTTAAATGTGAAGTGGAACATGTTAATTTTCAAGGTTGTATTATGATCAAGATTTATTCAAAAACTTATTACAAGTGTGTTATGAAGACAACAATTTGTAATTTAGAAGTGAAATGTGTTAACTGTGTGAAAATAAAACATGTTAATTTTTAAGGTTATATTATGATTAAGTTTTATTCCACGACTCATTGCAACTATATTATGGATTCAGGAGGTTGTTATTTGTAATTAAAATATTTTAATTAACTGTAAAATGAAATATGTTAATTTAGAACCCTCTTTTGATTTCTAATAAAAGAGCATTACTATCACAAAAAAAGATATTAAAACCACTTCATAAAGTTTTACAATCACTCTTTAAGTCATGTGATATAATTCAGAGTTTGACAGATTTAATAATCATGATTAGGGCTGTTCAATTGTTTTTAAAGGGATTTTGCCTAAGTAAATTGCAAGAAATCCTCACCACACACACACAGACACGCGCATTACTTTACGGATATTTAGTCATTAATACCTTGACTAATTAACACTGGGATTGAGATAGCGGTTGCGGAGGAGTTGTAGAGAATATAGATACCGGCAGCTGTAAATTAGCAAGGTTCTTCCGCGGCTCCATCTGCCAGAGAGTTGACTGGGCTAATACATGATCTATATTTATGCTGGCTCAAATGCTACAGAGAGGTCTTTGTTTTTTCTCTCCAAATTATATTAAGGCCATTAATTGGGAGAATTGTAATAGAGTCATATAAAAAGAAGATAATTATCAAAAAGTTTTAATAACAAGTGAAATTTATCAATTCTTATGTTGGATCTTATCATTGCAAATTGCTCAGATGTTATTATGATTTCATAGTAATTATGTACTTTCTTGAAATTTTATTGCAATTTCCCCTTATTAACTTGTTGAATAGAGACTACATCTCAACACACCCTTTTAGATACCTTATAGATGAAACTGGGGATTTATTTTGTAGAGGTTGACACGTTGTTTTGAACTATACCAAAAGAGCGGAAAACTATGGTTGACTACCTTGCCAAAGACGTCCCATAGCTTAGAAAGTTAGAAGGAAACTATTGTATTCAAAAATCAACGATAAAATTAGTCTGCGTTAGCTTACTAATCTTGAAAAGGCGAAATACCAGTATATATTTAAAACTAAACATATGGCATTTCGGGAGACTTCTAAGCTGCTGGGTTTACTATAATAAACACTGTTATTAGTTTATTTGCGAAGCACGATCACTGGTTAACAACCGTCCAAACAGAGACTATAGCGCATATGTAATATTCGAGAATAATAGACGTCAGATCATGATAAATTAAATTAATGTCTAGTAACCTTACAGTGGCAATTAATAAGCGGAAAGCATTTTTTTTGGGGGGGGGGGGGGATGATTGAATAACGGGATTAAATAATGCTTAATGCAGCGACAATGTGTGTTGGGGAAGAAAATACTGGCCATCATCAATGGATGGTTTGATCATGCAGGGAGGAGGAAAAGTGGGGAAGTGAATTTTTGGAAAGAGGGAGACACGTACAGTGAGAAGAAAGAAGGAATATGACTGGGCTGTGTTGTTGGGGTGGGGGGAGAGATTAAAGCATAATGATGGGAGAGGGAGAAATGAAGAGGTAAGAAGGAAGAAAAAATGGGAAACAGATTGAATGAGATTGTACTAGTGACAAGGCAACTACCTCCATAATATTAATATGAAGCTGCGTTTGAAAATGGGTGAGGAATGAAGGGACGAAGATTGGGAAGGAAAGGGCCATATGGACATTGTACCGCACTGTATGAGAGGAGAGCAGTAGAGCACTAAGGGGGGTTGTGGTGTGATTTGAGAGCAGAATCTAATGGAAATAAGTAAAAAAGACACATTCGTAATGGGGATTATCATAATGCTAGTGATGACTGGCTGGCCAAAGGCAACCCCCCAAAAAAAAAAAAACAGGAAAATTAAGACACAAATGATGCTGCCGACTGTTAATTTCAGATAATTACCTCATGATGATTGCCTTTGAACCTGTTACCTGTTGCCCCCTCTCCATCCCCTAATTTTAATTTTACTACCTCCGGTCCTTAATACAAGACCTTATTTGACTTTTATTTTGATTCTAAATATAAGACTCCAATCCATTTTGTCTCTCATATTTATACATTTTTTTCCAAAGTAGCCCCCATAACAATGATAGTTCTAGTCAATACACTTGATTAGCAATGATATTTTAGGAAAGACAACACCTATTTAGGACAAATAACTAACTCAATTTACTTCCTTAATCTCCTCAAATTAATCAACTGGCTCTTATAATTAAGACGGGAGGTAGTAATATAATCCCTCTTCTAAACTTTATGTTAATTATGAATATGTATTTGTAATTACGGTGTTTACACGGCAGGCATATAAAGCATACTTTTTTATACCATCTCTTATACTTAATATAGGAGTTATTATATGTTAAAATATAAAACCTTAATAATCCTTGCTTTCGCCTAAATTTATAATTAAAAAAAATCCTATTGATTACATACGCTAATTGGGGAAATCTTTCATCAATCAATGAGGTAGTTTTAAATATAAATTATTAAAACAGGGTTCTCTAATAGATCCAACCCGCATTTTATAATAAATAAACCGATTTAATTAATGTTTTAAGATAATATAA
>NW_021634104.1:0-51726 GCF_004799145.2 Neltuma alba | reverse complement strand
CCTACTCCAACACTTACAATAAGGGATGGAAATCAAACCCTCGATTGGGCTGGAGGAATGATGATAGTAGACCTCCCAAACAGATTTCAGAAGAGTGGAGGAGCTGGTCCATCTTCAAACCAGTTCCAAAACCAGTCTCAAGCCTGGCGGTCCTACCTAAGGATGAAACAAATCAACTCCTACAAAATATGATGGCTTTATGAAGGAAGAAAGGGGTGCCAACGCTACTCAGTTCAACTCCTTAGCTTCACTAATTCAACAAGACTCATCCAAGAATGATGCTAGATTTAGTGCTTTGGAAAAGAGAATGGAGCAATGGGAGACTAAATCTGAAAACATTAACTCCTATGTAACTCAGTTGTCCAACAACATGAGTGAACAACAAGCAAGGAGCAGTGGCACAATCCCTCCAACACGGTTATCAATCCTAAGGGTTTGAAAGCTATCACCCTTAGGAGTGGGAAGCAAGTGAAATTCAGAGAAGAGGAGGATGAAGTTATAGAGGAGGAGATCTTGTGTGATGAGCTGCCACAAGCACATTCAAAAGAGAAGCAGTCTGAAAGCTCCAAGGAGAAGAGGCTAAAGCTGAAAGAAGCCTCAAAAGAACATGATGGCAAGGGGAAACTGTGGAATCTGAGCAAGCAATCATGGAGCCTCAAGCAAGGAAGGTAAGGAGGTAAACATCAATGAACTACCTTTTCCCTAATGCTTATTTGAAAAATGTGAAAATGGGTAAGGAGAGGCAAGATCATGAGTTGCTTGAGACATTTAGGAAAGTAGAAGTGAATATACCCTTGCTTGACCTGATTAAAAGATTCCTAAGTATGCTAAGGTCTTAAAAGAATTATGTACTCAAAAGAGGAGATTTAAACCTAATGAAAGAGTCCAATTACCCTCTAATGTGTCTGCTTTGTTTAAACCCCAAATTCCTGTAAAGTGTCAAGACCCTGGATCTTTCACTATCCCTTGCACTATAGGAAAGGTTACTATAGGGGGAGCCTTGTTAGATCTAGGTGCAGCCATTAATGTCATGCCTAAGTCCGTATACACCTCTCTAGGAGTCAAGACTCTTAAGTCTACCACTGTTGTGCTCCAACTAGCTGATAGGACTATTAGGTATCCTGAGGGCATTATTGAAGACATTTTAGTCCAAGTTAAGGGATTGGTGTTTCCTGCTGATTTTTATGTGCTTGACATGTCTTCTGAACGTGTGAATGATGCTACACTCATCCTTGGTCGACCTTTCTTAAGGACTGCTAATACCATGATTAGCATGAAAGAGGGCACCATAACTATGGAGGTGGGTGATAAAAGTTTCTTTTAACATGTATGAAGCAATGAAACATCCTTATGAGGACTATTCACTTTGGGGGTTAACATGATAGACATTGCTGTTGAGGATGCATGCACTGAAGTTGAATTGAAAACGACTCTTTCTATTTGATATTTACACTGATGAATCTAATGATGAGGATGAATCCATTTCTTCTTTTTCATCTCTTTACTCTACACCTTCTTCTTGCTCATGTGGTGGTAAAGTTACATGCCTCGATTGCACTGTGTTTAATTGTATGCTTTCCATTCCACATGCATTTTCTGTTTCCTCCCTTGACTCCAAAGTAGACTTTGATTCCTCTATGTCAGTGATTCCCTTGGGGAAAGGTTTTCTGTTGCTATTTCAGATATGGAGGAAGAAGTCATGGAGGGATTCCCTCTAAGGCAGTTGCTGTAGATCAACTAGAAGTTGGTTCAACGCTTGGAGAGGAAGCTAACTGCAAGGTTGAGGAACTCTCACTGGTTGAAGGAAAGGGGAGTAATCTTTTCTCTCTTGAACTTCATAAATTGATTCCTCTATTGTGCAACCACCTACTCTTGAGTTGAAACCCCTACCCCCTACTGTGAAATATGCTTTTCTAGAGTCTGATGAGCGATTACCTGTCATTATAGCTAACTCCCTGTCTAAGGTTGAGGAAGAAAGACTCCTTACTGTATTGAGAGAGCATAAGAGGGCTATTGGGTGGACTTTAGCGGACATTCCTGGAATTAGTCCAGCCATTTGCACACATAGAATCTTGCTTAGTGAAGGTTCAAAATCAGTGAGACAACCCCAGAGAAGACTAAACCCCCTGATTCTTGATGTGGTTAAGAAGGAAATTACCAAACTTCTAAGTGCTGGGATCTATCCCTATGATAGTGAGTGGGTTAGTCCAATACATGTAGTGCCTAAAAAGAGTGGGGTTACTGTGGTTAGAAATGATAGGGATGAGCTTATTCCTACAAGAGTTCAGAATTCCTGGCGTGTGTGCATAGATTATAGAAAACTCAATGATGCCACACGGAAAGATCATTTCCCTTTCCTTTCATAGACCAGATGCTTGAGAGACTTGCAGGCAAATCTCATTACTGTTTTCTAGATGGTTTCTCTGGGTACTTTCAAGTACCTATTGCACCGGAGGACCAAGATAAAACCACTTTCACATGCCCTTTTGGTACCTTCGCCTATCGTAGGATGCCTTTTGGGTTATGTAATGCTCCAGGGACTTTCCAACGTTGTATGATGGCTATATTCTGTGAATCTTAGAGGAATGTATGGAAGTCTTTATGGATGATTTACTGTTTATGGTGGTTCTTTTGATGATTGTCTTGCTAGTCTTGAAAAAGTTTTAAAAAGATGCATTGAAAAGAATTTGATTTTAAACTTTGAAAAGTGTCATTTTATGGTCAATGAAGGGATAGTGCTAGGGCATTTGATTTCTAAAAAGGGAATTGAAGTTGATAAAGCTAAGATTGAGGTTATATCTTCTTTGCCTTATCCTGCTTGTGTTAAAGATATTAGATCATTTTGGGTCATGCGGGATTCTATAGGCGGTTTATAAAAGATTTTAGCAAGATTGCTTTACCTCTCTCAAAGCTTTTACAAAAAGATGTGAAATTTGATTTGATGATTCTTGTAGAGTTGCTTTTGATGATTTGAAATCTAAACTCATTTCTCCTCCTATTCTTGTTGCACCCAACTGGACATGCCCTTTGAAATTTCATGTGACGCTTCTAATTTTGCTGTAGGAGCTATGTTAGGCCAAAGGGAGGAGAAGCTCTCAAGAGTCATTGCCTATGCTTCGAAAACACTGGATGCAGCTCAAGTCAACTATACAACAACAGAAAAAGAGCTATTTGCAGTTGTTTTCGCTTTAGAGAAGTTTAGACCTTACTTGTTAAACTCTCATGTGACTGTTTTCACTGATCATGCAGCTGTTCGCTATCTTCTTAAGAAACCACAATCGAAGCCAAGATTGATTAGGTGGACATTACTTCTCCAGGAATTTGACATTGAAATAAAGGATCGAGCAGGGGCTGAGAACCATGTAGCCGATCACTTAAGTAGGCTACCTGATGATACACGGGGAGTAGACTCTTCTGAACTCACCTGTGATTCCTTTCCTGATTCAGTATTATGTGCCTTAGCTGTTAAAGAGCCTTGGTATGCGCATATTGTTAATTATCTTATAACTGGACTCACCCCTCCTTTCATGTCTAAATTTCAGGCACAAAAACTTCGAAGCGAATCGAGACACTACATTTGGGATGCCCCTCACTTATGGCGGATATGTAGTGACCAAGTTATAAGAAAGTGTGTGCCTAGTGAAGAGTTTGAGTCTATCATTGCAGCTTGCCATTCAATGGTTTGTGGTGGTCATTTCAGTGCAAGGAGAACATCTAGGAAAATTCTAGATTCTGGTTTTTATTGGCCAACCCTTTTTAAAGATTCTTATGACTTTTGTCGGTCCTGTGACAAATGTCAACGTTTTGGAGGGTTAGGTAAAAGACACGAAATGCCCCAACAACCTTTACTTTTTTGTGAAATTTTTGATGTTTGGGGAATTGATTTCATGGGCCCTTTCCTCCGTCCTTTGGTTTTATATACATTCTTCTAGCTGTTGATTACGTTTTCAAATGGATAGAGGCTGTACCTACTAGGAAAGATGATGCCCAGGCGGTCTTTAAGTTTCTTAAGTCCAACATTTTCTATAGGTTTGGGATTCCAGGGCTGTGGTGAGTGATAGAGGTACACATTTTTGTAATAAGGTAGTAGATAACTTTTTTTCTAAATTTGGTGTCACCCACAAAGTCTCCACTGCATATCACCCCCAAACCAATGGCCAAGCTGAAGTTTCAAATCGAGAGGTAAAACAGGTACTGGAGAAGATAGTCAAACCATCCAAGAAAGATTGGAGCCTAAGATTAGAGGAAGCATTGTGGGCCTATAGAACTGCTTATAAGTCACCTATTGGAATGTCTCCTTATCGCTTAGTCTTTGGCAAAGCATGCCACCTACCTGTAGAATTGGAGCATAAAGCATATTGGGCAGTCAAACAATGTAACATGAATTTAGAATCTTCTGGGATGGAGAGAAAGTTGCAGCTACAAGAGTTAGAGGAGTTGAGATTGGAGGCTTATGAGAGCTCTCGACTTTACAAGGAGAAGACAAAACTCATGCACGATAAGGGTCTCCTATGGAAGAATTTCAAGGTGGGAGACAAGGTACTGGTGTTTAAGGCCAGATTCACTTTTAAGCAAGGAAAGTTCAATACCCGCTGGGATGGGCCTTACACAGTCACAAAGGTGTATCATTTTGGAATGGTGGAGCTTCTTAATGAGGAAACTGGAGCAAAGCTTAAAGTTAATGGCCATCAACTGAAGCTCTACCATGAGAACCAAAAGCCTCCTTAGCTCCCTGGTAGTTTCTTTCCTTACTCATTTACATGCTTTTGCTTAATTATTGATCTTGCTTGTTTTGTGCATTGTATGTTGAATGAGTGTGGGGAGAAACCCTTTCAGTAGGAAAGTAGTGTAGTTGTTGTTTAAATTCAATAAGACCCCCTGGAAGTTTTGATCTCTATCTTATCTTGTTTTGTGCTTGATGATTTGGTGCTTGGAATGGATTATATGATTCAGATTGATTGAGAAAGTTGTATGTGGTATACTGCTTAATCATGGATTTATTGAGCACCTTCTGATCTCTTCTGTTGCACTTTAAAGTTTTGAAGTATCCAGCCTCGTCTGTTGTTTGGTGTTGTGTTTCTCTGGTGTTTGAGTGTTTTGTGTATTGTTATGTGCTTTCTGTGACATTTCGCCGCGGCAAACCCTAACCTTCGCCGCGGCGAAGTGGTTCGTGTTCTCTTGTGTTGCTTTCGATGATATTTCGCCACGGTGAATGTCGCCAGTGTCTGTCTGTTCCTCTCGGGATGTTTCACCGCGGCTAACTTATAATGTCGCCGTGGCGAAACGTCCTTCTCCCCTTGCTTTTCTTCTCGGGCATAGTTCGCCGCGGCGAAAGTGCCGTTTCTGCGCTGAGCGGTTTCGTTTTTTTCCTGATTTTTCACATGATTTCCCATTTTTGCCCCCCATTTTGATTACCCAGCCTATTTTCCTACCCATTTCCGTCTTTTCCCTCCCCCACTCCATTAAACCCCCTTTAACCATTCTAATTCTTCAAAACCGTCGGGCCCCTTAGCAATCTTCACCTTCTCTCATACCTCATTCGAACCGCCGCTCGCCTCTTCCTTTGTAAACCTGCTCTCCTTTCCTCAACGTAGTCGGCGCTCCCTCTTCCTTCCTTCTCCTTAACCATCAGTCTCCCGTCGCCTATTCCCTCTTTTTCCTTCTCCATTGTTTCTTCGGTTCCCTCTATCTCCTTCTCTACTTCGCTGCGCGTCGGTCATTCTTCCTCTTCTTGGTATGTTTCTTTCTTCCCTTGTTCTTTCTTTTAGTTTAATTTTATTTAGTTGTTAGTTGCTTAGTTATTTGGCTTGTGTTATTGTTAGGTTGGGTTATTTTGTGGTTAGTTTGTAGTTACGTAGCCTGTAGGTTATCTAATGATTCATAGTACATTGTGTTTTTCTTTAATCTCTTTGCTTAATTTTGAAAATTTTTGGTCCTCTGAAAACCTATGAATCGTTAACTAACCATTTGCTACTATCTAGGTTGTAATTTTGGTTTTTTCTGGGTTGTTTAGGTTGTGGTTGTTTGTGTTGTTTAGTGTTCTTATTGTTTGTTGCTTCAGGAAAATGCCTCGCACTAAAAATCCTGAACCCTTACCCGTGTCTGACTCTGACTCTAAGGAAGCCTTATCTTATGATGACATCTATAAGTTAGTTGACAAGTGCCCCCTCCTTAAGGAGAGACCCTTTCCCCTTGAACCATCAGACCACCCCTTTGTCTAAAGACTCCGGGAGTCCCAATTGCTTGAATTGTTTCGCCTACAAGAAATGGGCAATGATGCCTTCGTCCGCCACTTTTACACCTACGCTCGCCTTCACGGTATGCTATCTATCCCCTTCCATGACCACCTTGTCAATTATTCCTTCACTACTTATAACATAGCCAACCACTACGGGCTTCATGAGGTTCGTCATTCCCATTACGCCCATTATCGAGATAATTATCCTTATGATGACATTGTCCAGACCCTATGCCAGGATGGTGCCACTTGGCATCGTCCCCGCACTGCTGAGCTGTACTTGAAACGTTCTAATTTTCGGCCTGAGGCGAGGCCTTGGCTGTACCTGGTCTGCAATAACATCTTGCCCACTTCCCATCTCCAAAACCTTCCTAAACGCCAAGCCCTTATTGTTTTTCTCCTCATGACCGGAAAAACTTTCGATGTAGCTGACACTATCCAATCCGCCCTCCACGATTCCGTCAACACCAAAAAACTCACCAATAGCATCATTTTTCCCCACCTTGTCTCTGACATTTTCCGCAAGTGCGGAGTTCCTTCATTTGTTAATGACAGCTATTTCGAACCTGCATCTTTATTCCAGTATGAGCGCCTCAAACAGCCCACTCTTGGACCCCACCCACCTATCCACCCTGTTTATGATGTTAGTGCAGGCCAGGCAGCTGCTGAGCCAGCCGAGGAAGGCCAAGATGCCCCTGAGCCCTCCCAGCCAGTCACCTTAGACACACTTGCGGATGACATTGACGAGCTGTCTGAGGAAGTTCACCAGATACGCATTACACTCCTCCGGGAGATTAAGCGGCAAAAGGATCGTGATGCATTGTATGACCGAGATCGTCGCTACCGCCGCCGTCTTGATGCATTGATCGCGGACTGATTGAACTTTACCTTACCGGCTAAGGAGGAGGAGCCACAGAGCAGTATGGGTATGGACGGAGCAGGTGTAACACCTTACGTTTACGACCTTATGTTGTGCCAAGTTAAGACATTCGGAAGCGCAAACTAAGGTTACCGGGTTGAAAAACCTGAATTTGAAAATTTCTTTTCCCGCATTACTATTCACCGTAACCTTAAACTTGGCATAACTTTGAAAAATCATAACTAATTCTAGAAAAATCGAAACGAGGTCGTTCCAAGTCTCACTCGAAGCTCTTAACATCATCTATCAAGGAAAAATGACCTCAGGTTCCGCTTTAATCAGAAACGCATTCGTTTTCAATTTCGAAAAGTACTGTTCATTTGGTCATTTTTCTATTTTCCAGGATTTTTGCCTAACTTCGGAAAGGCATAACTTCTTACACAAAACTCCGATTGGGACGCTTTACCACTCATTTTAAAGGGAAAAATAAGATCTATTTGCATACCAAATTTCAGGGAAAAAGTCAACCATTTGACCAGGGTCTTCGTTGGTCAAAGTTTGGTCAAATCTAGACCATTTTTATCCCCTTTTTCACTAATTTTGACAGCATTTCGTTTTTCACTATAATCATACCATAATCACTTATAAAGCTACTCTATCATTAATATACATTCCAAAAAGGGTATCATATCATGTATTTATGAACATAGTATGCTTACATGGCTTGAAAGAGAAAGGTTCAAAACCGTATAATACATTACATAATTCATAACTTCTTCAAGCCATGACTATTTCCTTTCCTTTCTCCTTAGCAGTAGTGGCACCTAGGATATCATGTTATAGGAGGAATGAGATTTCATAGAAATCCCAGTAGCATTGAACATACAACCATCAAGTCAACATGCATAAGATGTCATGCTACATGCAGTAAGATAACATTTCTAGTCTTTATGCCATGCTATAATCATTCTGTATCCATGTCATCATATCATGGAGCATATAATCATTCTGGTCAAAACTCAATCATGCAAGAGCCAAGGCATACATTGCAAGGAGTTCACATCATCTGTACATAACATTCTCATGGCACATAAACACACATAGCAGATACATCAAATGCAGATCAACAAAATAATTGCAGTTCACGCTACCTCAATTCCACGCTTATCGTTTCCTCCTTGTTCCCTTGCTGAGATCCTCCTAGGTTTCCAGAGAATTGCCTATCAACCATACAGTAAGGGTATGGTAAATTCCATATCCAGTATACCATTCTTCTCAATATAATGCTACCCTTGTGCCTTTCAATTTATAATTTCTGTATACCTTTCCTAAACCTTTGACCTTGGTTTGACCAAGCCTTAATCCTCAATTAAGGTCTTGGAATTCTTCCTTAATCCATGATTAATCATGCTTTCTTGGTTAATCACTAACCCTTAATCCTTAATCCAATATTTAATTAAGGTCCTCAAGTCACATAGTCATAATCCTCTAAGATTAAGTCACTAATCCCTTATGGATTAACCATTAATCATTCTCTAATCAACATGATTAACCATTAATCATTCTCTAATCAATATGATTAACCATTATTCATTTCTTAATTAACATGATTAATCATTTTCTAATCAATATGATTAATCATTATTAAACATCCTTCAATTAGCATAACTAATCACAAATTAATTAGGGTAGCTAACCTTAATCACTTACTAATCCTTAATCAAATAACATGATTAATCTTAGCTATCACTAAACCATAATTAATCAAGGTAATTAATCCTAATCTTCCTCAAATAAATAATCAACTAAAAATAATTAACACTTAGGGAGATAAACATACCTTAATTAGCGCTTAATCGGCGATTAGAGGTGTCTAAGCTTGCTGTCTCTCTTTCTCTCTCTTCTTTCTTCCTTTCTCTCTCCTAGAACTCAAGAACACAAAATTCTCTCCCAACAAACACCTCTTGGCCGAATTCTTCATGAAAGGGGGGGTATTTATAGGCTTGATATTTCAAAATGCCGAAAATGCCCTTCGGGAAAAAGATGCGATCTCGGCCGTCCATTTTTTTCTACTTTACACGTGGACAAATCTTAGGGCACTCACCATAAGAAAGTGACACATGTAGGGACACCTAATCACCATGTGATTTTCATGTGGAAAATAAATATTATTTTATTATTTTGTCTCTTATTTCCCTTTATGCCCTTGAACAATGTGGAAAATTCCAACTTTGTCCTCTCCTTCTAATTTTGGCCGAATTATTGCTCTTAATATTGGAAAAAATATGACTCATCCAATAATCAGTGCAATCCACTGATTATTTGTGTATTTCCGGTCCGATTTTCCAACAATCCTGTCCAATTTACTGTCACAAAATTTCGATTTCAACACCTCATTAAATTCCCCTCATTCCAAGGGTAATCCATGATTTTTCTCAAGTTCTATCTCCCTCTATAATTTTCTAAATTTTATTCTGTCAAAAATCACTATTCTACCGATAATAATTCGGTAATAAATATCCTTTAAGCTAACCTTTGTACATCCAAAGGTGGGAAATAATTTTATAAATTAGGATAATATGTCACATAATTTATCCATATTTTTCTTGAATTTTTGAGGCCTCTATATATTTTAAATAATGGAAATTGGCTAATTTTCCTTAATTAACCAAAAATTCCAATAATTACAAATAATTTCCTGATAAATTATTTTTAATCTCATATTCATCTTCTAAGCCTCAAACATTATTCTGTACCCTCCTTTCTATTTTTCATGATTTTTGGGAATTTTCAGGAATTTTGGACATTATTTCCAATACTGCCCTTTCTTGACTGATCTTTTCAAGAATGACGTTATGTCCCTATCCTGATTTTTCCTCATAGCCTGGATCCTCTACCAGTCTACTATACTATTGGCCTTAGTAGTCACAAATCATTCATCAATTAGAATAAAATTATCAGGGTGTGACATTTCTTCCCCCCTAAAAATAAATTTCGTCCTCGAAATTTTAACACATACCTTATGTGAAGAGCTCTGGATACTTGCTCCTCATCTCGTCCTCCTTTTCCCACGTGGCCTCTTCTTGATTTAGATCTTTCCAAATCACTTTGACCAAAGGGATTCCTTTGTTCCTCAGCTGCTTGACTTTCCGATCCACTATGCGTTCTGGTCTTACTTCAAATGTCAGATTGTTCTTAGCTCAATCTGATCATATTCTAGCACATGTTCTGGATCCGGATTGTACTTCTTCAACTGGGAAACATGGAAGACGTTGTGCAACTGACTTAAGTTCGGGGGTAAGGCCAGTCGATAGGCTACAGGTCCTACCTTTGAGAGTATTTGGAATGGTCCCACATATTTAGGCGTCAGCTTTCTCGCCTTAATAGATCGTCCTACTCCGGTAGTTGGAGATACCTTCAGGAAGACATGGTCTCCAACCTCGAACTCTAACGGCTTTCTCCTACTGTCGGCGTAGCTCTTCTGTCTGCTTTGAGCCGTGAGTAGCCTCTGTTTGATCTGTTTAATCTGTTCAGAGGTACGATCTACTATATCTGGACCCCAAATTTTTCTCTCTCCGAGTTCTGCCCAACAAAGCGGGGATCTGCACTTTCTCCCGTACAATGCCTCGTATGGTGCCATCTGGATACTGGAATGGTAACTGTTGTTGTACGCGAATTCTGCCAAAGGCAGATATTCATCCCAGCTTCCTTTGAAATCCAAAACGCACGCTCTCAGCATATCTTCTAGTGTCTGTATCGTTCGTTCTGTTTGTCCGTCTGTTTGCGGATGATAAGCTGTACTGAAACTCAGTACCGTGCCCATGGCTTCTTGCACTGCTTTCCAGAATCTCGACATGAATCTTGGATCCCTGTCAGACACAATGTACTCTGGAACCCCATGTAATCTTACGATCTCTTTAATGTATAACCTCGCTAACTTCTCTGGCGAATATTTAACATTAATCGCCAAGAAATGGGCCGACTTCGTCAGTCTATCAACTATGACCCATATTGCATCGTATCCTGACGACGTACGAGGTAATCCTACTATGAAGTCCATAGAGATACTATCCCATTTCCATTCAGGAATACTAAGGGGTTGTAACAATCCTGACGGCTTCTGATGTTCCGTCTTCACTTTCTGGCATGTAAGGCACTTTGTCACATACTCAGTGACATCTCGTTTCATACCAGGCCACCAAAATAATGACTTGATGTCTTGATACATCTTGGTCATTCCTGGATGAATCGTATATTTGCTTTTATGTGCCTCATCTAGAATTTGCTTCTTGAGATCATCTACAGGAGGAACATACGATCTTCCTCTGAATTCTATTACTCCCTCTGTTGAGATCTCAAAATCTTTTGTTCGTTACTCAAGACTTTAGCTCGAAGGGTCTTTGCTAAAGGATCCCCTCTTTGAGCTTCCTTGATTTGTCTTATCATATCAACAGTTGTTCTCTGCACTAATGGCTCATTAGCCACATCATCTGCTGTTAACTGCATGTGATAAATAGGACCCCAATCTCTTATATCTTCTAACAGATCACCCTCTTTGATCATGAGGGTGGCTACTTGCACCACTTTTCTACTCAAGGCATCAGCCACTACATTGGCTTTTCCCGGATGATACTTGATCTGATAGTCATAATCTTTCAACAACTCCATCCATCTCCTCTGTCTCATGTTAAGTTCTTTCTGGTCTTGCAGGTACTTGAGACTTTTGTGATCACAGAACAATTCTATAGTTGCCCCATACAAATAATGCCTCCATATCTTCAAGGCATACACTATCGCTGCAAGCTCCAGGTCATGAGTGGGGTAATTTTCTTCGTGAGGTTTTAATTGGCGCGAGGCGTAGGCAACAACTCTTCCCTGCTGCATCAGTACACATCCCAATCCCTGTTTGCTAGCATCTGTGTACACTACATATGGTAGTGTTGGATCGGGATAACTAGTACTGGGGTAGAGGTTAGCCTTCGCTTCAGCTCTTGAAAACTTGCCTCACATTTCTCGTCCCACAAGAACTGCTGGTTCTTCCTGGTTAGCTTTGTCAGCGCTTGGGCAATTCTAGAAAAGTCCTGGATAAATCTCCTATAGTAACCTGCCAGCCCTAAGAAACTTCGTATCTCTGTTACTGTCTTAGGCTGCTCCCAGTTCAGTACTGATTCAATTTTACTGGGATCTACGGCCACACCTTCATGGTTAATCACATGGCCTAGGAATTTAACTTCCTTTAACCAAAACTCACATTTACTGAGCTTGGCGTAGAGTTGTTTCTCCTTCAGTGTACTCAGCACAATTCTCAAGTGCTGCTCATGCTCTTCTTGAGTTTTGGAGTACACTAGTATGTCATCAATAAAAACTACTACAAACAGATCTAAGTATGGTCTAAAAATCCGGTTCATGTAGTCCATGAAAATAGCAGGTGCATTCGTCAATCCAAACGGCATCACTAAGAACTCATAGTGTCCGTATCGGGTCCTAAATGCAGTCTTCGAAACATCTCCTGTCTTTATCCTCAGCTGATGATATCCCGATCGTAGATCGATCTTGGAAAACACCGTTGCTCCTGCCAGTTGGTCTAACAGATCATCAATTCGCGGCAGAGGGTATTTATTCTTTATCGTCACCTTGTTTAGCTCTCGATAGTCAATGCATAGTCTTAGACTACCGTCTTTCTTTTTCACAAAGAGTACTGGAGCACCCCAGGGAGATACACTTGGTCTTATAAAACCCTTCTCCAACAGCTCCTCAATTTGTCTCTTTAGCTCAACCATTTCGTTGGGAGCCATTCGATATGGAGCTTTGGATATTGGTTTTGTCCCTGGTACAAGATCAATGTGAACTCCACTTCTCGCTCTGGCGGAAGTCCACTGATCTCTGTTGGAAATACCTCTGGGAAGTCTTTCACTATCGGTATTTCTTCAATTCCTTCTTCTACCTCTGCTCGAATTGAGAAGAATACAAAATATCCTTGACATCCGTGCCGTAAGCATCTACTCGCTTCGGCTTCAGTTATAAAATTTAGACTTACTTCTTTTCTAGGAATTTCTTCCTTAGAGGGTAATACTAACGTTTTCTTACCACAATCTAGAAGTATGTTATTGGCAGATAACCAATTCAAACCAATTATCACCTCAATGTCACGAAAAGGCATGCATATCAAGTCAATGATAGTGCAACAATGCTGATAACAGACCACACAATTCAGGCATGCTTTAGAAGTCACAACTTTAGGACTAGTGGGAGTAGAAACAACAATATCATATGGCAAGGTATCAACAGTCAAACCCAATCGCCCAACACAGTCATGTGATATAAAGGAATGGCTAGCACCTGAGTCAAACATGGCATACACAAGGCAATCATTAACAGTGATCGTACCTTGGATCATGTCAGGTGACTTACGGGCCTCTTCCTGTGTAAGGGCAAACACCCTGCCTTGGGTCTGCTGTCTCGTCCCTTCTGCCCCTTGTGGACATTCCTTTGAAAAGTGTCCTGGTCTCCCACATCTATAGCACACGTTCTGGCCAAATAAACATGGCCTGTCGCCATGATTCTTGCCACACTTCTCACATTCCTTGGCCCTTCGTGTGATATCAAACCCTTCAGGTCGTCTGCTCCCTCTTCTCATCTTCTGCCAAAACCAGGCCTCTTCCTCTTCTTATTAACATAAGAGGTTCCTTCTTGATTGGCCTCGATGGGGGTCTCTCAGCTTTCAAAGCTATCGGCATCATTCCTCGATGATTTTGACTTGCTTCAGTAATACGGCAGACTTCTACTGCCTTGTTAAAACTCTCTATCTGTTGAGGCGCCACGACCTCCCTTAATGCTGGCTTTAATCCTCTGACCAGCTTCTCCGTATTCCACCGTTCATCATTGAGACGTTTTAGATAAGCAGAATAACGGGACAGCCGAATGTGCTTTGCTAGGTAATCATCAAAAGTTTCATTATTCCCCTGCTGCAACACTAGGAATTCAGCTT
The DNA here is from genome assembly GCF_004799145.2 of Neltuma alba. Classification (NCBI taxonomy): domain Eukaryota; kingdom Viridiplantae; phylum Streptophyta; class Magnoliopsida; order Fabales; family Fabaceae; genus Neltuma; species Neltuma alba. The sequence continues at coordinate 37,641 of NW_021634104.1, read as the reverse complement.
CCATTTTATCCTGTGCTGATCGGGGAAAGTACTTCTGATAGAATCTTTCTTTGAACACCTCCCATGTTATTGGGGTGTTGTTGGCTTGCAGTACCAACTCAGTGTTGTTCCACCACTGATCTGCTTCCTTTTCTAGCTTATAAATTGCCATCTGAGCTTTAATCTCAGATGAACATCCCATTACCCGAAAGATCTTCTCCAGTCGGGTAATCCAATCTTCAGCTATTTGTGGTTCCAATGAACCCTTGAACTCTGGTGGATTATGCTTGCAAAATTTCGTAATCCATTGCTGAATGTCTCCTTGATTTTCAGCCACTCCTGCTTGCTCTTCAGTTACTTGCTGTTGGACTTGTGGGGTCGCTTCAGCTTGCATTTGCTCAGGTTGTCGTAACTGAGCAATCGCTGCTGCTACCGCTGCTGCTATAACGGCGTCTCTCTCTTCCTGCTGCCGTAACTGTGCCTCTTGTAGTTGCTGTACGACTCGTTGTTGCTCATCCAGCCTATTCATTACTTGCTGGATAGGATCTCTATGGCGTCGACCATCTCCAGGAAAGTACATCTGGGTAGGCGATTGTCTATCTCATTAATCCCTTCCTTCCATTTCCATGTCTTAGGGATTACACGATACAGGGCTAAGATCCAATCATCGTCTCCCAAGGTACGGTCCTCTCTAGTCACCTAATAATAAAGGCTCTTAATGTCCTCTAAGAACCTTAAGTATACATCAGCTTCCTGGTGCTCATACGGCTTAATAAAACGGCTTCTAAACTGGAACTCTTGAACTAGCTGAGGAAGGTACTGGAACTCTTTCTTAATTTCAGGTGTAGGGATCTTACTCGGACCTGCTTCATCCTTAGTAGGCATCTTAATAACTGGAGCTATATCATTAGAGGCAACAGTGGCAATGTCTTTCTCTAGAGCCTTCCCCTTGAAACCGAAGTAATCTACCTGGGTAGCTGGGGATTTAGTGCTAAGCTCTCCATACCTCTCAATGTCCTCGTACCACCATGTCTCATCATACCACCATGGATATCGCTCACCGGGCATGACCTTGCTGATGGTCTCTCCGGATTTTCCACTTCCACTACAAACAGCCATTACCTGAGCTTTTGTAATCCTAATGACCAAATGAACTCATTAATAAGCACTATCACATGCTTTCCTTAAAATGCAGAGCATACAAAATATCAAAATTTGTTCTGTGTGCCAGAACCATTTGCTCTGATACCATAAATGTAACACCTTACGTTTACGACCTTATGTTGTGCCAAGTTAAGACATTCGGAAGCGCAAACTAAGGTTACCGGGTTGAAAAACCTGAATTTGAAAATTTCTTTTCCCGCATTACTATTCACCGTAACCTTAAACTTGGCATAACTTTGAAAAATCATAACTAATTCTAGAAAAATCGAAACGAGGTCGTTCCAAGTCTCACTCGAAGCTCTTAACATCATCTATCAAGGAAAAATGACCTCAGGTTCCGCTTTAATCAGAAACGCATTCGTTTTCAATTTCGAAAAGTACTGTTCATTTGGTCATTTTTCTATTTTCCAGGATTTTTGCCTAACTTCGGAAAGGCATAACTTCTTACACAAAACTCCGATTGGGACGCTTTACCACTCATTTTAAAGGGAAAAATAAGATATATTTGCATACCAAATTTCATGGAAAAAGTCAACCATTTGACCAGGGTCTTCGTTGGTCAAAGTTTGGTCAAATCTAGACCATTTTTATCCCCTTTTTCACTAATTTTGACAGCATTTCGTTTTTCACTATAATCATACCATAATCACTTATAAAGCTACTCTATCATTAATATACATTCCAAAAAGGGTATCATATCATGTATTTATGAATATAGTATGCTTACATGGCTTGAAAGAGAAAGGTTCAAAACCGTATAATACATTACATAATTCATAACTTCTTCAAGCCATGACTATTTCCTTTCCTTTCTCCTTAGCAGTAGTGGCACCTAGGATATCATGTTATAGGAGGAATGAGATTTCATAGAAATCCCAGTAGCATTGAACATACAACCATCAAGTCAACATGCATAAGATGTCATGCTACATGCAGTAAGATAACATTTCTAGTCTTTATGCCATGCTATAATCATTCTGTATCCATGTCATCATATCATGGAGCATATAATCATTCTGGTCAAAACTCAATCATGCAAGAGCCAAGGCATACATTGCAAGGAGTTCACATCATCTGTACATAACATTCTCATGGCACATAAACACACATAGCAGATACATCAAATGCAGATCAACAAAATAATTGCAGTTCACGCTACCTCAATTCCACGCTTATCGTTTCCTCCTTGTTCCCTTGCTTGAGATCCTCCTAGGTATCCAGAGAATTGCCTATCAACCATACAGTAAGGGTATGGTAAATTCCATATCCAGTATACCATTCCTTCTCAACATAATGCTACCCTTGTGCCTTTCAATTTATAATTTCTGTATACCTTTCCTAAACCTTTGACCTTGGTTTGACCAAGCCTTAATCCTCAATTAAGGTCTTGGAATTCTTCCTTAATCCATGATTAATCATGCTTTCTTGGTTAATCATTAACCCTTAATCCTTAATCCAATATTTAATTAAGGTCCTCAAGTCACATAGTCATAATCCTCTAAGATTAAGTCACTAATCCCTTATGGATTAACCATTAATCATTCTCTAATCAACATGATTAACCATTAATCATTCTCTAATCAATATGATTAACCATTATTCATTTCTTAATTAACATGATTAATCATTTTCTAATCAATATGATTAATCATTATTAAACATCCTTCAATTAGCATAACTAATCACAAATTAATTAGGGTAGCTAACCTTAATCACTTACTAATCCTTAATCAAATAACATGATTAATCTTAGCTATCACTAAACCATAATTAATCAAGGTAATTAATCCTAATCTTCCTCAAATAAATAATCAACTAAAAATAATTAACACTTAGGGAGATAAACATACCTTAATTAGCGCTTAATCGGCGATTAGAGGTGTCTAAGCTTGCTGTCTCTCTTTCTCTCTCTTCTTTCTTCCTTTCTCTCTCCTAGAACTCAAGAACACAAAATTCTCTCCCAACAAACACCTCTTGGCCGAATTCTTCATGAAAGGGGGGGTATTTATAGGCCTTGATATTTCAAAATGCCGAAAATGCCCTTCGGGAAAAAGATGCGATCTCGGCCGTCCATTTTTTTCTACTTTACACGTGGACAAATCTTAGGGCACTCACCATAAGAAAGTGACACATGTAGGGACACCTAATCACCATGTGATTTTCATGTGGAAAATAAATATTATTTTATTATTTTGTCTCTTATTTCCCTTTATGCCCTTGAACAATGTGGAAAATTCCAACTTTGTCCTCTCCTTCTAATTTTGGCCGAATTATTGCTCTTAATATTGGAAAAAATATGACTCATCCAATAATCAGTGCAATCCACTGATTATTTGTGTATTTCCGGTCCGATTTTCCAACAATCCTGTCCAATTTACTGTCACAAATTTCGATTTCAACACCTCATTAAATTCCCCTCATTCCAAGGGTAATCCATGATTTTTCTCAAGTTCTATCTCCCTCTATAATTTTCTAAATTTTATTCTGTCAAAAATCACTATTCTACCGATAATAATTCGGTAATAAATATCCTTTAAGCTAACCTTTGTACATCCAAAGGTGGGAAATAATTTTATAAATTAGGATAATATGTCACATAATTTATCCATATTTTTTCTTGAATTTTTGAGGCCTCTATATATTTTAAATAATGGAAATTGGCTAATTTTCCTTAATTAACCAAAAATTCCAATAATTACAAATAATTTCCTGATAAATTATTTTTAATCTCATATTCATCTTCTAAGCCTCAAACATTATTCTGTACCCTCCTTTCTATTTTTCATGACTTTTTGGGAATTTTCAGGAATTTTGGACATTATTTCCAATACTGTCCTTTCTTGACTGATCTTTTCAAGAATGACGGTTATGTCCCTATCCTGATTTTTCCTCATAGCCTGGATCCTCTACCAGTCTACTATACTATTTGGCCTTAGTTAGTCACAAATCATTCATCAACTAGAATAAAATTATCAGGGTGTGACAGCAGGCACATCAGGTGCAGGACCATCAGGGTCCAGAGCAGATGATCCTGGGCAGCAGCTGTAGTTTTAGTTCTTGTGTTTCTGTTAGTTTCTTTTGTTTCATTTGTTCTGAGGCTGGATATTTCTGAACCTTTATTGTGCTCCTTAGTCTTGAACTTGTTTAGATGGATGTTTCTTAATTGGTTTGTTATGATCTTTGCTTTATTTTTCCCCTGCTTCATTTCTGGTATTTGCTGTCATTGATTCTCACCTTGAGGACAATGTTGTGTTTAAGTGTGGGGGAGGGACTTATTGTGGATTCTAGCAAATATTTCTCATGCATCCATGCATCTATTTGATTTTGAGGTGTTTTTGAACTTATAAAGTGGTTGAATTGTGGATATTTTGAGTTTAGTTGCTGAAGAGTTGAAATTGCACAGGATTTTTCGTTTCTAACACCATTCACCGCGGCAAAGTCCCCTTTCTTTCATGATTAATTTTCTCTCGGGATGTTTTCGCCGCGGTGAAAGCCAGCCCTTTCCCCAGATTTTGTCTCTGCCTCAGTTCGCCGCGGCAACCTCAATGTTTCACCGCGACGATCACCCTTCTTTAAAAAAAAATTATTCAAATAATTAATTCTTTACAATTTCAACTGGTTTTCAGAAATTTTTCCTGGCTTAGATTCTTTATACTCCTGCATCCTTTTTAAAATTATTAGAAAGGTTCAAATTGTACTAGTGCTTTTAGAAAATTTTCCATGCTTTTAAATGAGGGATGAACTTAGGCTAGTTATTCTCATGTTTTTGACAGATAGTAAATGATGATATGCTTTGAAATCATTACTATGTGGTTGTTAACCCTTGAGATTGATTAATTGAGATTTTACCCTTATTGGAAGGATCTTTGGGCCTAAAGTTATTAAATTGAGTGAATCTACTTATTTCATATTTCTCTAGAACTTGTTTTAATTCTTAATCAAAGCTTAGTGAATCAATTTTTGTAAATATGATAGAGGCATTCGATTTCAAACCCTCGTTTCCCAAACATAAACCCAATCATTTCACCATTGTAAACCCCTCTGAGCCTTCATTTTGAGTACATGCATGCAATTATCTTGTAATTTATTGTTAAAAAAAAAAGAAGCTGCTTCTTTAAAAAACGAGAGAGAGAGAGAAGAAAGAAGAAAAAAAAGAATAAAGAAAAGAAAGGATAAAGATATAAAAATTATGGAATAAAAACTAAGTAGCTTCTTCCCTTGCTTTTATTTAGATTAATTCTGTCTTAATAATTTGTACGCTTGTACTCATTTTCATTTTCATTCTCATCCCATTCATTTCACTTGGCCTTCATTCAAGTTCTAAACCTTAAAAGTCCTCTTGATTTACAAAGTTTGCTTCTTGTGGTGGAGAGGTAGAATTATTACAAGCCTATGGTAGAAATTGGATTTAGTAGACTTGGAGTGAAATAACCCTAAAACAAGTGAGTTAAGAGTGAAACACTTATCCGTGAGTTAGATCTTTCTTGATCAATCTTTTGAGTTAATTATCCATTGTGCTCATTTTCTTAGCATATCTTTGTTTATTGATATCAACCCTGTGAGAGTTTCTTTCTAATCTTCTACTTTCATCTTTAAGCATGGTAGCGTTTCTCTTTGTGCTAGTATCACTTTGAATTATTTTTGAGTTTTGTCCAGGAGTACAAAGGTTTAAGTGTGGGGGAATTTGATTGAGCTCAAGATATTATTATCTTTTCATTACATTATCCATGATTTTGTGGTATTTTCTGGCCCTTTTTAATGATTATTGTGCTTAATTTAGATTAAGAGTCTTTACTTTAAGTTAGTGTCTTTTTGAGGATACAATTGTCATAATTGGTAATTAATTGTATTCAATTGATTTCTAGGACAACTGATACTTCAATTGGTTGCTTTTTTATTGTAGGACACTAAAGATTGGGGCCAGAATTGAAGACCTCAAGGCACAAGAAGCAGAAAAGGATCTTCTACCTAAGTTCGCCGCGGCACACATTTGATTTCGCCACGACGAAAATCATCTGTTGAAGCAAGGCTCTCTGCCATGTTTTGCCGCAGCGAACCTCTCGTATCAGCAAATCTCAGACCCGACCATTTTGGGAAATTTTGACCTACCCATTCCCAAAAACCGACCCATGCACGCAATTTTCAGGTTAGAAACCCTATTTTGGGTATGATGAGGTGGGACTCTCATCATTGAGCCTCCACCTACGTTTCTATCATCTTCTTCTCCCATCTCTCCCTCAGAAACCCTAATCCTCCATTTCCATTTCTTCCATCTGCTACTGTCATGGCTGAAGAACAATCTCTAGTTGGAGCTGATTCAAGAGCTATGATGAGCTAAGCTTCTCAGCTCTTGAATATGGTGGAAGAAGCATGAGTTCCAAGAGCTTCAAAAGGGAGTGAGCTTCATCCATAAGTTCTAGTTCTTTATTTATGAATTTCTAGGTCTTAGGATTTGTAAATTTGGGCTGAACTATTTTGATTATGGTTATAATCAATTCTGGATGATTATATTGTGTATTGGATTAGTTAATGTTGAATTTGAGCTTCAATATATGTGGTTACATATATGTTTATATGCAACTCTTTTGATACTCTCTTTCTTACATGGTATTGTTTGATTGTTGAGTTAATCTAAGCGTGCATTTAACCAAGTGCATTAATTAATCTTAATACACACACTAAGTGAGCTTAATAGGATCTTATGAAATGGGTGCCATTGATTAAGATCCTAGACTTAAAGAGTTCTTTAAGGTTTTTTCATTTAGAAAACTTGGTGATTTTTACTCCCAAAATTATTTTGAACTATGATTGCTTCAAAGCCATATTCAAGAGATTACATATCATTAATTTCCACTACATTACTACTATCTTAGAAAAATCCAAAAACATAGTAACTTAGATTTGATTTAATTGCATTTAGTTTTGGCATTTCATTAAATGTTAAAAAAACCAAAAACCCCCCTTTTTCATTACTCTGCATACCATTTAGTCTAACCTAGATAACTAACTAAGGCTCCCAAAAGAGAACGACTCGAGTTTGCATTCCTGCATAGCTTGGATAAATTTTTGAGTGAGAACCCCTAAGCGAACGATAAGAAAGGCTCTCTTTCATGAGTACATAATTCTTTTAAGACCTTAACATACTTAGGAATCTTTTTAATCAGATCAAGCAAGGGTATATTCACTTCTACTTTCCTAAATGTCTCAAGCAACTCATGATCTTGCCTCTCCTTACCCATTTTCACATTTTTCAAATAAGCATTAGGGAAAGGTAGTTCATTGATGTTTACCTCCTTACCTTTCTTGCTTGAGGCTCCATGATTGCTTGGCTTAGATTTCACAGTTATCCCCTTGCCATCATGTTCTTTTGAGGCTTCTTTCAGCTTTAGCCTCTTCTCCTTGGAGCTTTCAGACTGCTTCTCTTTTGAATGTACTTGTGGCAGCTCATCACACAAGATCTCCTCCTCTATAACTTCATCCTCCTCTTCTCTAAATTTCACTTACTTCCTACTCTTAAGGGTGATAGCGTTCAAGCCCTTAGGATTGATAACCGTGTTGGAGGGGATTGTGCCACTGCTCCTTGCTTGTTGCTCACTCATGTTGTTGGATAACTGAGTCACATAGGAGTTAATGTTCTCAGATTTAGTCTCCCATTGCTCCATTCTCTTTTCCAAAGCACTAAATCTAGCATCATTCTTGGATGAGTCTTGTTGAATTAGTGAAGCTAAGGAGTTGGACTGAGTAGCGTTGGCACCCCTTTCTTCCTTCATTAAAGCCATCATATTTTGTAGGAGTTGATTTGTTTCATCCTTAGGTGGGACCGCCAAGCCTTGAGACTGGTTTTGGAACTGGTTTGAAGATGGACCAGCTCCTCCACTCTTCTGAAATCTGTTTAGAGGTCTACTATCATCATTCCTCCAGCCCAATCGAGGGTTTGATTTCCATCCCTCATTGTAAGTGTTGGAGTAGGGGTCCCACTTTTGATTTGGGCGGCCTTGGAAGATTGCAGACACTTCCTCATAACGGCCCGGACAAACACTAGAAATATGCATGACTGATCCACATGTTTCACAACTAGGCGCTGTAATGTCCATAGGAGCGGATGGGCGATGCACACTCATATTCTTCAATTCAGCAGTGATCAAAGACAATTGAGATGTCACTTGGCTTCCCAAAGAATCTACTTTTGATTCCAAAGCGTCCATTCTTCTACTATTGAAAGAGAGCCTTTCTTATCGTTCGCTTAGAGGTTCTCGCTCAAAAATTTATCCAAGCTATTCAGTAGTGCAAACTCAGGTCGTTCTCTTTTGGGAGCCTAAATTAGATGTCTAAGTTAGATTAATGCTATGCAGAGTAATGAAAAAGGGGGGTTTTTGGTGTTTTTAGCCATTAATGAAATACCAAAACTAAATGCAATTAATTCAAATCTAAGTTACTATGTTTTTGGATTTTTCTAAGATAGTAGTAATGAAGTGAAGTTAATGATATGTAATCTCTTGAATACAGTTTTGAAGCAATCATAGTTCAAAATAATTTTGGGAGTAGTAATCACCAAGTTTTCTAAATGAATACCTTAAAGAACTCTTTAAGTCTAGGCTCTTAATCAATGTCACCCATTTCATAAGATCCTATTAAGCTCACTTGGTGTGTGTATTAAGATTAATTAATGCACTTGGTTAAATGCAAGCCCAGATCAACTCATCAATCACACATTACCATGCAAGACAGAGAGTATCAAAAGAGTTGCATAGAAACATATATGTAACCACATATATTGAAGCTCAAATTCAACATTAACTAATCCAATACACAAAATGATCATCCAGAATTGATTACAACCATAATCAAAATAGTTCAGCTCAAATTTACAAATCCTAGACCTAGAAATTCATAAATAAAGAACTAGAACTTATAGATGAAGCTAACTCCCCTTTGAAGCTCTTGGAACTCATGCTTCTTCCACCATATTCAAGAGTTGAGAAGCTTAGCTAGTCATAACTCTTGAATCAACTCCAACTAGGTATTGTTCTTCAGCCATGGCAGCAGCAGATGGAAGAAATGGAAATGGGATTAGGGTTTCTGAGGTGGAAATGAGAGAAGAGGATGAAAGATACGTTGGTGGTGGCTGAATAATGATAGTCTGATCTCATCATACCCAAAATAGGGTTTCTGACCCGAAACTTGCGTGCATGGGTCGGTTCTTGGGGCTGGGTAGGTCAAAATTTCCCGAAATGGTCGGGTCTGAGATTTGCTGATTCGAGAGGTTCGCCGCGACGAAGAATAGGTTCGCCGCGGCGAAACATGGCAGAGAGCCTTGCTTCAACAGATGAGTTTCGCTGCGGCAAAATAAGAAGTTGGCCGCGGCGAACATAGGCAGAGGGTCCTTTCCTGCTTCTTTTGCCTTGAGTTCTTCAATTCTGACCCCAATCTTTAGTGTCCTACAATAAAAAAGCAACAAATTGAAGTATCAATTGTCCTAGAAATCAATTGAATCCAATTAACAACCAATTATGACAATTTAATCCTCAAAATGACACTAACTTAAAGTAAGGACTCTAAATCTAAATTAAGCGCAATTATCAATAAAAAGGGCCAGTAAATATCACAAAATCATGGATAATGAGATGAAAAGATAATAATATCTTGAGCTCAATCAAATTCCCCCACACTTAGACCTTTGTACTCCTGGACAAAGGCAATACAAAACCTAAACAAGAGAATAGTATTGATACAAATGGGAACTCCTATGAATTCAAAGTAAGAAAGCAGTAGTGCCATTAACCCAACTCTTCAAACAAGCAATCATAGCGATCCAAATTAATGAGAAGGGATTAAAGTAGAGTACAATCAATGCAATGGGAATGAACAAAAGAGAAAACACTCAAGATATAAATTGTTTCACTCTACTCACCAAGTTGGGGTAATTCTCTCTCAAATCCACTTAATCAACCACTTTACCATAAGCTTGTTACAATCCTAGTTCTCCACTTCTAATGCATGAATACAATGATCAAGAGGACTCTTAAGGTTATGATGATGGAAAGGGCTAAATGAAATAAGATAAGGTGAAAAGATATGAAATGATTAAGCACCAAGCATCTTAGAAAAGGTTTCCAACTACTATTTACTCTATTTCTCTAAAAGCACAACTTTGTTCTTCAAACCACCAATGAATTGCCTTATTTCAAGATTTTATTCTATTGGTACCATTTTATTTTGATCTTTCTTTCTTTGGCTTTTCTCAAGCATTTTCTTCTATTTCTTTGCCTTTTTCTATTTCTCTTTTCTCTTCTCTATCTTTTTCTTTTGGCAATTCAAAACCCAAGAAGACAAAGTTTAACACATCATGAATGTAATAGTAAAAATGTTGGAAGCTTGAATGTATAATGTATCTCTTGGCACTTAAGAAAAGATGAAGGCTCAAATGGTTAGCAATGGATAAAATCATATGGGTTTGTGTTTGGAATGTAAGGGTTTAGAAAAGAATGCCTCTATCATGCTCATCACATTAATGCAACTAAGTCTTGATTAAGAATTGGAACAAGTTCTAGAAAGTGGAAAATATAAGTGGATGCAACTCACTATGAATGAAAATTAGGCTCAAAGAATCTTCCAACAAGACTAAATCTCAAATGCTCATACACAAAGATTAATTGTACTCCAGATTAATCACAATGCATTAACTCAATCAATATAAAAGCAAGCTTGAAGAATTGTGACCAATGAAACTAAAACAATCAACTTTAAACAAATAGCAATTCTCGTGAGTATCCATACAAGTTCATATAAATTTACCAAAGTCCAAGAATACACAAATTCAAGTGTAAGTTACTTGAAGCAAAAATTTTCAAAAATTTTAACTCAAAAATCTTCAAATTATGTTCAAAAATTAGTCAAAATTTTGAAAATTTTTAGAAAACCAGATTTTTCATTAAGCACAGAAAAACACAACACAATTATTGAAAATCAATCCCTTGGTTCCCTCCCCCACACTTGAACAAAGCATTGTCCTCAATGTTTGACCAAGTAGACAATTAAGCACAAAGGAAGCAAGGAAGAAGACAAGAACATAAAGGGGAAAATTATTAAAATAAAAAAAAACTACAAGCTAAAACTAGGCTACTTTTTCCTACTGGTAAGCTCCTTCCCTCTCACTTATCTCACTAACTCATGCAACAATCCAATCAATCAAAACAAAGTAAAACATGGTAAACAAGATAGGTAAAGGAAAGAAGCGACCTGAGGTGTCGGCTGATAGCTCTCCTTAAAGAAACGAAGGCGCTCCTTTTTGACTTGGAAGAACCGGCCTTCAGCATCCTTTATCACAACCTTCCTACGCTGGCATGTTGACTGAACTTCAAAGGGTCCAATCCATTTGGCCCTTCTCTCAGCCTTTGGGGTCTGATAAGTGGACAGTAGCCCCCATACCTCAGTACCATCTTTAATCTTCACAGCCTCCTCAGGGGTTGATAGAAAAGGGTCTTCATAGACTAGATCAATGACCTTGTAGTGGTCAATGGAGAGAGGAGGGAAAGTGGCAGAAGGTTTCTTAACTTTCTTCTTCTCCTTAAAATAGAGCTTGAGAGATGTAGGCTCTTTGCTCTTTTCCTCAGAATCCACTTTCTTTCTATCAATAGGAGCAGCCACCATCTCCTGATAGGTTGGCTCAGTTGAGGGTGTAGAGATGGTAGGGTGGATAATAATTGGAACTGTAACAGGTCCATGCACAGCATTCAGGGCACGCAGCTCCCTAAAAAGGTTGAAATATTTCTTTTCCTTGGAAGTCTTTTCAGCTCTACTAACACCTGTAACATCATAAAAAACAAAGCCTTTCTCGAGCTCATGAGGGTTAGTAGAAGACTTCGCAAATGCATCATCAGTAATGACATAATCATATGGAGTGGAAAAGATGTAATCTAACTGATGAACAGCAGAACAGTCCACGTCACTACCATTTAAAAGGGAAGGGGAAGCAGAATCAAAAATAGGGGATGAAACATGCATCTCATTAACACTATCAAGCTTATCTATGAACAACCCATCAATAACATTAACATCACACATAGAATAGTCTTCATGCGGTTGTTTCATTTGTTCATACATATTAAAATATGCAAATTTATCCCCAACAGACATAGTGATAGAACCCTTTTGCATGTCAATATTGGTATTAGAAGTTCGAAGAAAGGGTCTACCCAAAATCAAAGTTCCATCCCCACCTTGCTCATTAGGCATATCCAAAACATAGAAGTCAGCAGGGATAACTAAATCTTTCACCTTCACAAGAATATCCTCTAAGAAGCCGTATGGATACCTCACAGTCCTATCAGCTAACTGAAGCATCATGGTGGTAGGTTTGAGGCTTTTGATTTGTAAAGACTCATACATTGATTTAGGCATAACATTAATTGCAGCACCTAAATCAAGTAAAGCTTTAGGAATGGTTGTCCTACCCACAGTACAATGTATAGTAAAGGAACCGGGATCTTGACACTTAATTGGGAGTTGTGGTTTAAACAAGGCAGACACACTTGAGGGTAATTGAACTCTTTCATTAGGTTTAAACTTCCTCTTATTCGTGCACAACTCTTTCAAAAATTTAGCATACTTAGGGATCTTCTTAATCAGTTCAAGCAAGGGTATATTAACTTCAACTTTTCTAAATGTCTTAAGCAACTCATTATCTTGTTTTTTATTAGCAATTTTCATGCTCTTTAAGTAAGAGTGAGGAAAAGGGAGTTCATTGAGATTTACCACCTTACCCTCATTGCTTAAGGTTCCATGAGTGCTTTTCTCTGGTTGCTTCTTTCTCTCCTTGCTTTTGTGCTCTTTAGTGGACTCCTTTTTGAGTAGCTTCATTTCTTTAGAGCTTTCAGACCTCTTGGGTGGATTTTCAACCTCAATCTCTTCATCCACCTCTTCATCATCACTTAAGTCTTGAATAGGTCCAACTTTCTTTCCACTTCGTAGACATATGGCATTCACAGACTTAGGATTAATGACAGTGTTGGAAGGCATAGTTCCTGAATTCTTAGCTTGTTGGTCACTTATATTATTAGATAATTGAGTGACATAAGAACTGAGGTTGTTGGTCCTGGTTTCCATTTGCTCCATCTTACTTTCAATAGAGGCAAATCTTGCTTCAGATCTAACTTCATTCTTTGAGATATTATCATTCATCACTTGAATGCCTTTGAGAATTTGACCAAGCTTATCATCATCTCTAGAATATTGCTCTTGAGGAACCATAGCTCTAGAAGTACTCCCCTTGAAGTTATTATTGTTGTCCCCATTGCTCCATCTGAAATTTGGATTAGCCTTCCATCCTTCATTGTAGGTGTTAGAGTAGGGATTCCATTTTGGATCATGGTTTGGTCTACCTTGAAAGACAGCAGACACCTCTTCAGGAGTGTTAGGGCATAAGCTGCTGACATGCATAATAGATCCACAAGTGTCACAGCTTGGAGCAACTAAAGCTTTAGAAGTTGAAGAAGTCCTTTGAACACTCAAATTCTTCAATTCAGCAGTGACTAAAGAGAGGTGAGATGTGATCTTGGATTCGAGAGAATCCACCTTGGTTTCCAAAGAATTTATTCTCTTAGCATGTGCAGTTGAGAGTCCTAGTTCTTGCACAGCTCTTGCATCTCTAGGCCCATATTGTTGGTGATTCAAGGCCATCTTTTTAATCAAGTCCCATGCCTCTTGAGCAGTTGAGTCAATTAAAGATCCTCCTGATGCAGCATCTAGCATACCCTTCTCTTGATTTCTTAATCCATCATAAAAATACTGTACCAGTTGTTCCTCCGGTATCTGATGGTGCGGGCATCTTGAAAGAAGATCTTGAAATCTATTCCAGTAGTCATACAGTGACTCATCATAGTCTTGTTTGGATGAATAGATCTCTTTTCTCATTGATGAAGTACGAGAAGCCGGAAAGTATTTCTCTAAAAATGCTTTCCTTAAGTTCCCCCAACTGTGATAAGCATCTGCCACATGTCTTGGAAGACTCATATACCATTCTCTAGCTTTTCCTTCCAACGATAAATGAAAGACATTCCATAAGACTTGGTCTAGTGATGCTCCCACAGGCTTCATGCTCTGGCAAATCATTGACAAAGATTGCAAGTGAAGGTAGGGATCTTCTCCTGTCAAACCATGAAATTTAGGAAGTGAGTTAATGAGCAAACCTTTAATCTCAAAATTCACATCAAAATTAGGGCAAGCAGCAGTAAAAGGATCATAATTCACATCAGATGTTGTGGCTTCTCTTATGGTTCTTCTCCTTTGATTGTCATTATTCTCTCCAACTCTCTCATGCTCTCCATTTCCTCCATTACCACCATTTCTAACTTGGTTGGCATTGGGGTTAGGATGAGGTTGGTTTTGTGGTAAATCAGCCATTATCTCTTGGTCAGTAGGTTCACTCTCACTACTGGATAGGCTAGATTCCACAGAAATATTCTCTTGCTCAATCACCAACTCACTTGTCCCTCTGACTCTTTTCTCTCTTCTTATCTCTGTGAGTCTTCTCTCAATCTCAGGGTTATAGGGCACAAGTTTTGTTTTCCGTGGCATACAAGATAAAAGTCACAAGAGAAAGAGCAAACAAAATTGACTTGCAGCACACAAAGTCAACTAAAAGCATATGCAATGTGATGAATACAAGTGTATGGTCAAGTATACAAGTGTATGGATGAGTATGAGTATGTATGGGTGGGGTATGAGTAAGTATGCACAGATAAAAAAGCAAAATGTAAGTTTTAAAATTTCCAGAAATGTTGGCAGCGGTGAAAACAGGGGTTGGCCGCGGCAAAAGTTGGCAGAGAAGACCAGATGTCTGATTGCAGGGAGTTGGCCGCGGCGAAAGTGTCCCGAGAGGAATCCTTCGGTTTTTCAAAGATTTAGCCGCGGCGAAAAACAGGTTGGGCGCGGCGAATGTATCCCGAGAAGATTCCTTCAGTAATTCAAAAGGTTGGCCGCGGTGAAAGTTGACAGAATGCTTATCAGACACTGGACTTCACTGATGCAACGTGAGAGATGCTGAAAATCAAGAAAATCAGTATATTTATTTGTATTTCCAAAAATTTTGATGCTATGCAAGATGAAAACCTATACTATGAACAAATATGCAACTAAACTACCCTAAATGCTACCCATAAAGATCAAAAACCTCAAAAGTCAATCAAATAGCACAAGCTAACCTAGAGAACCAATTTCTTGGCTCCCCGGCAACGGCGCCACTTGAAAGAGAGCCTTTCTTATCGTTCGCTTAGAGGTTCTCGCTCAAAAATTTATCCAAGCTATGCAGTAGTGCAAACTCGGGTCGTTCTCTTTTGGGAGCCTAAATTAGATGTCTAAGTTAGATTAATGCTATGCAGAGTAATGAAAAAGGGGTTTTTGGTGTTTTTAGCCATTAATGAAATACCAAAACTAAATGCAATTAATTCAAATCTAAGTTACTATGTTTTTGGATTTTTCTAAGATAGTAGTAATGAAGTGAAGTTAATGATATGTAATCTCTTGAATACAGTTTTGAAGCAATCATAGTTCAAAATAATTTTGGGAGTAGTAATCACCAAGTTTTTAAATGAAACCTTAAAGAACTCTTTAAGTCTAGGCTCTTAATCAAAGTCACCCATTTCATAAGATCCTATTAAGCTCACTTGGTGTGTGTATTAAGATTAATTAATGCACTTGGTTAAATGCAAGCCCAGATCAACTCATCAATCACACATTACCATGCAAGACAGAGAGTATCAAAAGAGTTGCATAGAAACATATATGTAACCACATATATTGAAGCTCAAATTCAACATTAACTAATCTAATACACAAAATGATCATCCAGAATTGATTACAACCATAATCAAAATAGTTCAGCTCAAATTTACAAATCCTAGACCTAGAAATTCATAAATAAAGAACTAGAACTTATAGATGAAGCTAACTCCCCTTTGAAGCTCTTGGAACTCATGCTTCTTCCACCATATTCAAGAGTTGAGAAGCTTAGCTAGTCATAACTCTTGAATCAACTCCAACTAGGTATTGTTCTTCAGCCATGGCAGCAGCAGATGGAAGAAATGGAAATGGGATTAGGGTTTCTGAGGTGGAAATGAGAGAAGAGGATGAAAGATACGTTGGTGGTGGCTGAATAATGATAGTCTGATCTCATCATACCCAAAATAGGGTTTCTGACCCGAAACTTGTGTGCATGGGTCGGTTCTTGGGGCTGGGTAGGTCAAAATTTCCCGAAATGGTCGGGTCTGAGATTTGCTGATTCGAGAGGTTCGCCGCGATGAAGAATAGGTTCGCCGCGGCGAAACATGGCAGAGAGCCTTGCTTCAACAGATGAGTTTCGCTGCAGCGAAATAAGAAGTTGGTCGCGGTGAACATAGGCAGAGGGTCCTTTCCTGCTTCTTTTGCCTTGAGTTCTTCAATTCTGACCCCAATCTTTAGTGTCCTGCAATAAAAAAGCAACAAATTGAAGTATCAATTGTCCTAGAAATCAATTGAATCCAATTAACAACCAATTATGACAATTTAATCCTCAAAATGACACTAACTTAAAGTAAGAACTCTAAATCTAAATTAAGCACAATTATCAATAAAAAGGGCCAGTAAATATCACAAAATCATGGATAATGAGATGAAAAGATAATAATATCTTGAGCTCAATCAACTGTGCACCGAAGCAGCTCCCATCTCATGTACTCCTCTAGTATCTCCCACACCATGTTGTTGATGATTCAGGGCCATCTTCTTTATCAAATCCCAAGCCTCCTCAGCAGTTGAGTCTATCAAAGATCCTCCCGATGCAGCATCCAACATACCCTTCTCTTGGTTCTTCAAGCCATCATAGAAGTACTGCACCAGTTGTTCATCCAGAATTTGATGATGTGGGCATCTTGAAAGTAGGTCCTGGAATCTATTCCAGTAATCATAAAGGGATTCATCGTAGTCTTGCTTGGCAGAATAAATCTCCTTCCTCATTGATGAAGTACGAGAAGCCGGAAAGTATTTCTCCAAAAATGCCTTCCTTAAGTTCCCCCAACTGTGGTATGCATCAGCTACATGTCTTGGGAGGCTCATGTACCATTCCCTAGCTTTGCCTTCCAAGGATAGATGAAAAACCTTCCATAGCACTTAGTCCAATGATGCTCCCACAGGTTTCATACTCTGACAAATCATAGAAAGAGATTGCAGATGGAGGTATGGGTCTTCTCCTGTCAAGCCATGAAATTTAGGAAGAGAGTTAATCAATAAACCTTTAATCTCAAAGTTAACTTCAAAATTTGGACAAGCTGTAGTAAAAGGATCAAAATTTACATAAGAAGTTGTGGCTTCTCTAATTGTTCTTCTCCTAGGGTTTCCATTATTTTCTCCTACTCTCTCTTGTTCTCCATTCCCTCTATTGCCTCCATTCCTTACTTGGTTGGCATTGGGGTTAGGATGAGGTTGGTTTTGTGGTAATTCAGCCATTATCTCTTGGTCAGTAGGTTCACTCTCACTACTAGATAAGCTAGATTCCACAGAAATATTCTCTTGCTCAATCACCAACTCACTTGTCCCCTCAATTCTTTTCTCTCTTCTTATCTCTCTGAGTCTTCTCTCAATCTCAGGGTTATAGGGCACAAGTTTTGTTTTCCGTGGCATGCAAGATAAAAGTCACAAGAGAAAGAGCAAACAAAATTGACTTGCAGCACACAATGTCAACTAAAAGCATGCAATGTGATTAATGCAAGTGTATGGTTAAGTATGAAAGTTTATGGGTGAGTATGCAAGTGTATGGGTGAGTATGAGTATGTATGCACAGAAAAAGAAGCAAAAAGTGTAAGTTTTAAAATTTCCAGAAGGGTTCGCCGCGGCAAAAACAGGGGTTGGCCGCGGCGAAAGTTGACAAAGGCAACCAGATATCTGATTGCAGGGAGTTGGCCGCGGTGAAAATAGAGGTTGGCTGCGGCGAAAGTATCCCTAGAGAAATCCTTCGGTTTTTCAAAGAGTTGGCCGCGGCGAAAGAACAGGTTGGCCGCTGCAAAAGTATCCCGAGAGGATTCCCTCAGTAATTCGAACAGTTGGCCGCGGCGAAAGGTAATGTTGGCCGCGGCGAAAGTTGACAGAATGCTTATCAGATACTGGACTCCACTGATGCAACGTGAGAGATGCTGAAAATCAAGAAAATCAGTATATTTGTTTGTTTTTTCAAAAATTTTGATGCTATGCAAGATGAAAACCTATACTATGAACAAATATGCAACTAAACTACCCTAAATGCTACCCAAAAAGATCAAAACTTCAATTGACAATCAAATAGCACAAGCTAACCTAGAGAACCAATTTCTTGGCTCCCCGGCAACAGCGCCACTTGAAATGTGACCTGTCTTGCTTACACCTTAGGGTCAAATTCAAAATTAAAACCAAGGATTGTACTATAGGCACAACCTTGGGTCGTTTCACTTGTTGGAGCCTTAACTATTGATCCTAAGTTAACTAAATGCCATGAAAATGCAAATTGACTAGGGTAAAGTTGGGGGTTTTCATTAAAACTATTAATTGAGATAAAATGGAATGTAAATATATTTTTGGATTTTTGGGAAATTACGATGGAATGAATAGGAAATAAGTATTGAAACAGTTGATAAAACCTCTTGAAAATGGACCTTTAGCAATCATAGTTTAAAATGATTTTGGGGAGTAAAAATCACCAAGTTTTCTAAAGGAAAAACCTTAAAGAACTCTTTAAGTCTAGGATCTTAATCAATGGCCACCCATCTTATAAGATCCTATTAAGCTCACTTAGTGTGTGTATTAAGATTAATTAATGCACTTGGTTTAATGCAAGCCCAGATTAACTGAACAATCAAACAATACCATGCAAGAAAGAGAGTATCAAAAGAGTTGCATAGAAACATATATGTAACCACATATATTGAAGCTCAAATTCAACATTAACTAATCCAATACACAAGATAATCATCCAGAATTGATTACAACCATAATCAAAACAGTTCAGCCCCAATTTACAAATCCTAAGACCTAGAAATTGATAAATAAACAACTAGAACTATGGATGAAGCTAACTCCCCTTTGAAGCTCTTGGAACTCATGCCAATCAACCATCTTCAAGAGTTGAGAAGCTTAGCTCATCATAGCTCTTGAATCAGCTCCAACTAGAGATTGTTCTTCAGCCATGACAGTAGCAGATGGAAGAAATGGAAATGGATGAAGAAAAGGGTGCAAGAAAATGAAGGTGAAGAAGATGGATATGGAGGATTAGGGTTTCTAAGGGAGAGATGAGAGAAGAAGATGATAAAAACGTAGGTGGAGGCTAAATGATAATAGTCTAACCTCACTATACCCAAAATAGGGTTTCTAACCCGAAAATTGCATGCATGGGTCGGTTTCTGGGGGTGGGTAGGTCAAAATTTCCCAAAATGGTCGGGTCTGAGATTTGCTGATACAAGGTTTGCCGCGGTGAAACATGGCAGAGAGGCTTGCTTCAACAGACGATGTTCGCCGCAGCGAAATCAGGCGTGTGTCGCGGCGAACTTAGGCAGAGGATCCTTTCCTGCTTCTTGTGCCTTGAGTTCTTCAATTCTGGCCCCAATCTTTAGTGTCCTACAATAAAAAGCAACAAATTGAAGTATCAATTGTCCTAGAAATCAATTGAATACAATTAATTACCAATTATGACAATTTTATCCTCAAAAAGACACTAACTTAAAGTAAAGACTCTTAATCTAAATTAAGCACAATAATCATTAAAAAGGGCCAGAAAATACCACAAAATCATGGATAATGTACTGAAAAGACAATAATATCTTGAGCTCAATCAGGGTCATTCATCCAATCATTGCCATGGTTATGGTTTGGATAAGGGGTATCATGTCTTTGATAGGTCCCATCCTGTTCTCTATGATCCATATGTGCCAGAAGAAGATCCATTTCCTGTTGTATAGCATCAAGCCTTTGAGAAGAATTATCACCCATCAGAGTATTGTCACCTACAAAAGAGGAAGGGTGATCAGATGGACCTAGATTATTATTAAACCAAGCCATAAGAAAGCTAAACAATTAGTTCCTAAAGAGTTTTTCAGTCTAATCTAAAAAGAAACAAGGATAAGAACCAAAATATTTATTTATTTTTCAATAGGGGACCCTTCGCCACGGCGAAAGGAAGGGTTTGCCGCGGCAAAGCTGTCCAAAAGAGAAAATGTGATCTGGTACAACACGCTACGCCGCAGCGAAACATGAAGTTGGCCGCGGCAAAGGTGTCCCGAGAAGGATTCTCACATAAATCTGACAAGTTGGCCGCGGTGAAACAAGGAGTTGGCTGCGGTGAAATGTCACAGACAGTAAGAAAACCAGAACACAATAACAAAAACACAAAGAATGAAAATAAGAAGAAACTCAAAAATGTAATGAATGCTATGAAATTATATGCAAAAATCAAAATCAAAATCAGGATCTTTGTTTGTATATCTCAAAATTTTTATGCAATGCAAAATCTATTATGCACAATGCAAAAATGTAACCTAACAGGCTCACAAAACCACAATCAACTAAAGTTGACAGTTAACTAGCCTACGGAACCAACTTAATGGCTCCCTGGCAGCGGCGCCATTTGATGAGGCCTTTTTATCATTCGCCTTGGGGTTCTCAATCAAAAATAAATCCAAGCTATGTAGTATAGTGCAAACTCAGGTCGTTTCACTTTTGGGAGCCTTTATTAATTACCTAAGCTAGACTAAATGCCATGCAATACAATGAAATGGGGTTTTGGGTTTTAAGATTTAAATGAATGGTGCCTAAACTAAATGCAATGAAAACAAACCTAAGATACTATATTTTTGGTGTTTTAAGATAATAATGATGGAATGGAAATGAATGATAGGAAATCTCTTAAAAATGGTTTTGATGGCAATCATAGTTCACTTAAGATATTAGGAGTTTCACAAATCCATTAGGTTTTCTTAATAACAACCTCAATAACTCATTGAGTCTAATGTTTAAATCAATGAACTTCATTAATGAAAACATTGTTAAGCTTTCCTAATGTGTAATTTGAGAATGATCATGCAATTGGCTCAATGTAACCCACAATTAACTCAATATCAAAACATGACCATGCAAGATAGGACAGAATCATGAGAGTTACAAAGAAGCATATATGTGACCACATATATTTAAGCACAAAATTCAACATCAACCAATCCAAACTACAAATTTAAATCATTAACCAATGGTTACTGAATCAACCAAAGTGTCTCACTAAGAATTTACAAATCCTAGACCTAGGAAATCATAAATACATAGGTAGAAACTAAAGATTGAAACTGAAACTCCCCTTTGAAGCTTGGAAACTCATTCTACTCCACCATCTTCAAGAGTTGATAAACCCTAGCTCACCATAGCCTTGGAATCAGCTCCAACCAGAGTTAAATCTTCAGCCATAGCAGTCAGGAGATGAAGGAAATGAGGTGGGATGAAGAAAGAGTGCAGGAAATGGAAGGGGAAGAAGATGGAGATGGAGAGGCAAGAGAATGCAAGAATAGAGGTGTTGGAGATGATAGAATGGAGTGTTAGGTCAAAAATAGGGTTTCTAAGGGCTTGAGGGGTCAATCTAGGTTGGATCATATGAGTAGAGGGTCCATATTTGCGTTCTGGATCTGAATCTGACGTTCCTGATACGAAGGCAAACTATTCCAGAGAGGTATTCTAGTGAGATTTTGAGAGTTTGCCCTAGCGAACCAAAAAGTTTGCCTTAGTGAACTATTCCAGAATAGCCACTGATGCACATTTTCAGACTTTTTGCTACAACACAGCATTTTCTTGGAAACTCTCATGTTGTGTAATCTTTGGTCTTCAATCTTGGCTCTAATTTTCAAGTTTCCTACAATAAAAAGCAACAATTTGAAGCATCAATTGTCCTAGAAATTAATTGGATACAATTAATAACTAATTATGACAATTTTACCCTCAAAAAGACACTAACACAAAGCAAGGACTCTAAATCTAAATTAAACACAATTATCAATAAAAGGAGCCAAAATCTATGATAAAAACCCTCAAAATGATATGAAATAACATAGAATAATTAGATTCAATCATTTGGTCATTTGATTATCATCATTCCATTTTTTGAATCCCTAAAATCCAAAAGTATTTTTATCATTCAGTTCAATTCACTTAATATTTTTTGAAAAACCAAAACTGTTTTTATGTTTAGTTCGTATTACATGGCATTCAAGTTAGCTTAGGTCTATTTCATATGCTCTAATCAAGCAAAACAACCTAGGGTTGCACCCTATAGTGCAATCCTTGGATAAAAATTTTGATTTAACTTTTAAGGTCAAGAAAAGGTTGTGAATCAAATGGCGCCATTATTGGGGAGCCAAGAAATTAGTTCTCTAAGTTAGCTTATGTCATATTTTCTGTCAATTAAGGTTTTGAGCCTTCTTAAGTTGCATTTTAGATAGCTTAAGATCATACTTGTTCATAGTAGAGGTTTTCATTTTGCATAGCATCAAAATCTTAGGAAATACAAACAAATATACTGATTTTCTACACCTTTCTGCATTTACACTCTGCATCTGCATCTGCAAACTTCTACTTTCATCGCAGCCAACGAGCAAAAATTCACAAGAATCCCTCTCAAGACACCTTTGAAGTGGCCAACTCTTGCTTTCACCGCAGTAAACCTACTATCTCTAGATCACAGATCGTCTCAGGATAGTTTCGCCGCAGTATACTTCTGCTTTCGCTGTGGTAAACCCTTCTGGACAGTTTTAAAACTTGACCCTTTTACCCTTTCTTTTTGTGCATACACACCCATACTCATACATACCTTTGCATCCATCACAATTCATACTTTTATCTGACTTTGTGTGTTGCAAGTCAATTTTGTTTGCTCTTTCTCTGTAACCTTGTTCATGCATGCCATAAAAAACCAAGCTTATACCCTTTAACCTTGAAATTGAAAGGAAACTTAGAGAGATAAGAAGAGAAAAGAGAGTTGAGGGGACAAGTGAATTAGTGGTTGAGTAAGAAAACATCTCTGTGGAATCTAGCCTAACTCACTTCTAAAATTTCATAGCTTGACAAGAGAAGATCCATATCTCCATTTGTAGTCCTTATCTATGGTTTGTCAGAGCATAAAGCCTGTGGGAGCATCACTGGACCAAGTACTTTGGAAGGTTTTCCACCTATCATTGGAAGGCAAGACTCGAGAGTGGTATATGAGCCTTTTAAGGCATGTGGCTGATGCACATGATAGTTGGGGGAACTTAAGGAAAGAATTCTTGGAGAAATACTTTCTGGCTTCTCAGACTTCATCGATGAGAAAGGAGATCTATTTGGCTAAGCAAGATTATGATGAGTCTCTTTATGACTATTGGAATAGATTCCAAGACCTACTTTTAAGATGCCCATACCATCAAATTCTAGATGAACAATTGGTGCAGTATTTTTATGATGGGTTGAAGAACCAAGAGAAGGGTATGTTAGATGCTATATCAAGAGGATCTTTGATAGGCTCCATTACTGAAGAGGCCTAGGATTGAATCAAGAAAATAGCCCTAAATCATCAGTAATATGGTGTAAGAGACACTAGAGCGGTACATGAATTGGGAGCTTCTATAGTTCATAATAGAAGAATGGATACTTTATAGTCAAAAGTCAATTCTTTGGAGAGCAAGGTGACTTCTCAATTATCCCTAATCACGGCGGAGTTGAAGAATATGAGCGTGCATCATCCACCTACTCCTATGGATATTGCTGCCCCTAGTTGCCAAACTTATGGCTAGTATCTGTCTAGGCCAGTATGAAGAGGTATCTATGATTTACCAGGGTCATCCAATTTAGAAGTGGGACCTTTACTCTGATACCTATAACGAGGGATGGAAAGCAAACCCTCCACATGGTTGGAGGAATGAAGAGAGTAGACCTCAAAATAGATTTCAGAAAAGTGGAGGAGCTAGTCCATCCTCAAACCAGTTCCAAAACAAATAGCAGGCCTTGACCATTCCACTGAAAGAAGACACAAATAAACTCCTCCATAACATGATGGCCTTAATGAATGAAGAAAGGACCTCCAGTGCCAATCAGTTTAACTCTTTAGCTTCTTTGATTCAACAAGACTCCTCTAAAAATGATGCTAGATTTAGTGCCTTAGAAAAAAGGATGGAGCATTGGGAGACTAAGGCTAAGAACATCAATTCATATGTAACTCAACTGTCTAATAACATGAGTGAACAGCAACCTAGGAGTAGCGGCACTATTCCCTCCAACACTGTTATAGACCCTAAGGGTTTGAATGCTATCACTCTTCAAAGTGGGAAGCAAGTAAAGTTTAATGAAGAAGAGGACGAGGCTGTTGATGAGGAGATTGCTTGTGATGAACTGCCATCATCACCTACAAAGGTCAAGAATTTTCAAAGCTCCAAGGAGATGAAATTGTGATGGAAGGAGTCCATCACCAAGCATGATGGTAAGGGGAATATAAAAGAGTCTGAACCAAGCAAGCATGGAGCCTTGGCTAAAGAAGGTAAGGAAGTAAATATTAATGAACTACCTTTTCCTCATTCTTACTTGAAAAATGTAAAAATGGGTAATGAAAGGCAAGATCATAAGTTGCTTGAGACTTTTAGGAAGTGAACATACCCTTGCTTGACCTGATTAAAAAGATTCCTAAACATGCTAAAGTTCTAAAAGAGCTGTGTGCACAAAAGAGGAGATTTAAACCTAATGAGAGAGTTCAATTACCTTTTAATATGTTTGTCTTGTTTAAACCCCAAATTCTAGTAAAATGCCAAGACCCTGGATCTTTTACCATCTCTTGCACTATAGGAAAAGTCAATATAGGGGGAGCCCTACTAGCTCTAGGAGCAACTATTCATGTCATGCCTAAGTCTGTTTATACTTCGCTAGGAGTCAAGACTCTTAAGTCTACTACTGTTGTACTCTAACTAATTGATAGGATTATCAAGTACCCTGAAGGCATTATTGAGGATATTTTGGTCCAAGTTAAGGATTTGGTCTTTCCTGCTGATTTCTATGTGCTTGACATGTCTTCTGAGCTTATAAATAACACCACATTAATCCTTAGTCGAACTTTCTTAAGGACTACTAATACTATGATTAGCATGAAAAAGGGCACCATTACAATGGAAGTGGGTGATAATAAGGTTTCTTTTAGCATGTATGAAGCAATGAAACATCTATATGAGGACTACTCACTTTTGGGTGTTAACATTATAGACATTGTTGTTGAGGATGCTTCCTTTGAAATTGAATTGCAAAATGATTCTTTTTGCTCTGACCTTTACTCTACTAATTCTACTGATGAGGATGAATCTATTTTTTTTCCTTTTCATCTCTTTATTCCTCTCTTTCTACTTGTTCATGTGATGGTGACGTGACATGCCTTGACTGTATTGTAGTTAATTGTATGCTTTTCATCCAACATACACTCTTTGTATCATCTACTGATTCAAATTTGAACTGTGATTCTTCTGTTATCACTGATGATTCCCTTGGGGAAAGGCTTTCTGTTGATATTTCAGGTTGCCCTAGTATTATGGAAGCTAATGCTGTAGTGGAGAATGATAAAACTCAATGCTTCATTGGAGATAATGGAGATAGTCCACTTTCAGTTATCCCACTTGCTGATGTGATGCAAAGACAACTTGAACTTAAGGTTACTCTAAATCCCTTGCATCTCCCAATTTATTTACTGTTCATTCTATTCATACCATGAGTCACTTGCAGGATATGCCGTCTAGTGATGATTCAGGTATGCAAAAGAATTTCTCCAAGGCGGTTGCTGCTGTAGATCAACTTGAAGTTGGTTCAACGCTTAGAGAGGATGGAGATTGCAAGACTTATCATAAGTAACCAGAGCTATCATTGGTAGAAGGAAAGGGGAGTAATCTATTCTCTCTTGAACTTCATAGATTAATTCATTCTATTGTGCAACCACCCATACTTGATTTGAAACCCCTACCCCCTACTTTGAAATATGCTTTACTTGAGTCTAATGAGCAATTGCCTATTATCATTGCTAACTCGCTGTCTGAGGGTGAGTGATAAGTCTCATTATTTGCATATATTTCTAGCCCTAAACTCATGCTTTTGCCATCTATATTTGCATACTTTGGGCATAATTAGCTTCTATTGTGCATAAGAGTTGGTGAGAGGAATTGTGAGGTTTTGCAAGTGTTTTTACATGTTTTTATATGATTTTATATGTGTGTACTTTTGATCCTTGCTTTGGTATGAATTTCAGGAAGTTTTAGTAGCATTTTTGCCATTTTGTTTGAGGCGCCACGGTTGATTTGGTAAGGCGCCGCGCCAGATTTCCAATGGTACTCTCGGTGAAAGGCGCCGCGGCAGATGGACTAAGGCGCCACGGCAGACGGAAGTTTTCATGAAGCTCAGGATCATTAATCAAAACGACGCTGTACAGGATGTCACACCCTGATAATTTTATTCTAACTGATGAATGATTTGTGACTGACTAAGGCCAAGTAGTATAGTAGACTGGTAGAGGATCCAGGCTATGAGGAAAAATCAGGATAGGGACATAACGGTCATTTCTGAAAAGATCAGTTAAGAAAGGGCAGTATTGGAAATAATGTCCAAATTTCCTGAAAAATTCCCAGAAAATTATGAAAAATAGAAAGGAGGGTACAGAATAATGTTTGAGGCTTAGAAGATGAATATGAGATTAAAAATAATTTGTCAGGAAATTATATGTAATTATTGGAATTTTTGGCTAATTAAGGAAAATTAGCCAATTTCCATTATTTAAAATATATAGAGGCCTCAAAAATTCAAGGAAAAATATGGATAAATTATGTGACATATTATCCTAATTTATAAAATTATTTCCCACCTTTGGATGTACAAAGGTTAGCTTAAAGGATATTTATTACCGAATTATTATCGGTAGAATAGTGATTTTTGACAGAATAAAATTTAGAAAATTATAGAGGGAGATAGAACTTGAGAAAAATCATGGATTACCCTTGGAATGAGGGGAATTTAATGAGGTGTTGAAATCGGAATTTTGTGACAGTAAATTGGACAGGATTGTTGGAAAATCGGGCCGGAAATACACAAATAATCAGTGGATTGCACTGATTATTGGATGAGTCATATTTTTTCCAATATTAAGAGCAATAATTCGGCCAAAATTAGAAGGAGAGGACAAAGTTGGAATTTTCCACATTGTTCAAGGGCATAAAGGGAAATAAGAGACAAAATAATAAAATAATATTTATTTTCCACATGAAAATCACATGGTGATTAGGTGTCCCTACATGTGTCACTTTCTTATGGTGAGTGCCCTAAGATTTGTCCACGTGTAAAGTAGAAAAAAATGGACGGCCGAGATCGCATCTTTTTCCCGAAGGGCATTTTCGGCATTTTGAAATATCAAGGCCTATAAATACCCCCCCTTTCATGAAGAATTCGGCCAAGAGGTGTTTGTTGGGAGAGAATTTTGTGTTCTTGAGTTCTAGGAGAGAGAAAGGAAGAAAGAAGAGAGAGAAAGAGAGACAGCAAGCTTAATCACCTCTAATCGCCGATTAAGCGCTAATTAAGGTATGTTTATCTCCCTAAGTGTTAATTATTTTTAGTTGATTATTTATTTGAGGAAGATTAGGATTAATTACCTTGATTAATTATGGTTTAGTGATAGCTAAGATTAATTATGTTATTTGATTAAGGATTAGTAAGTGATTAAGGTTAGCTACCCTAATTAATTAGTGATTAGTTATGATAATTGAAGGATGATTAATTATGGGTAATCATGTTGATTAAGTATTGATTAAAGCTTAATCATATTGATTAGAGAATGATTAATGATTAATCATATTGATTAGAAAATGATTAATCATGTTAATTAAGGAATGAATAATGGTTAATCATATTGATTAGAGAATGATTAATGATTAATCATATTGATTAGAAAATGATTAATCATGTTAATTAAGGAATGAATAATGGTTAATCATGTTGATTAGAGAATGATTAATGGTTAATCCAAAAAGGGATTAGTGATTTAATCTTAAAGGATTATGACTATGTGACTTGAGGACCTTAATTAAGTATTGGATTAAGGACTAAGGGTTAGTGATTAACCAAGGAAGCATGATTAATCATGGGTTAAGGAAGAATTCCAAGACCTTAATTGAGGATTAAGGCTTGGTCAAACCAAGGTCAAAGGTTTAGGAAAGGTATACAGAAATTATAAATTGAAAGATACAAGGGTAGCATTATATTGAGAAAGAATGGTATACTGGATATGGAATTTACCATACCCTTACTGTATGGTTGATAGGCAACTCTCCTGGAAACCTAGGAGGATCTCCAGCAAGGGATCAAGGAGGAAACGTTAAGCAAGGAATTGAGGTAGCGTGAACTGCAATTATTTTGTTGATCTGCATTTGGTGTATCTGCTATGTGTGTTTATGTGCCATGAGAATGTTATGTACAGATGATGTGAACTCCTTGCAATGTATGCCTTGGCTCTTGCATGATTGAGTTTTGACCAGAATGATTATATGCTCCATGATATGATGACATGGATACAGAATGATTATAGCATGGCATAAAGACTAGAAATGTTATCTTATTGCATGTAGCATGACATCTTATGCATATTGACTTGATGGTTGTATGTTCAATGCTACTGGGATTTCTATGAAATCTCATCCTCCTATAACATGATATCCTAGGTGCCACTACTGCTAAGGAGAAAGGAAAGGAAATAGTCATGGCTTGAAGAAGTTATGAATTATGTAATGTATTATACGGTTTTGAACTTTCTCTTTCAAGCCATGTAAGCATACTATGTTCATAAATACATGATATGATACCCTTTTTGGAATGTATATTAATGATAGAGTAGCTTTATAAGTGATTATGGTATGATTATAGTGAAAAACGAAATGCTGTCAAAATTAGTGAAAAAGGGGATAAAAATGGTCTAGATTTGACCAAACTTTGACCAACGAAGACCCTGGTCAAATGGTTGACTTTTTCCCTGAAATTTGGTATGCGAATAGATCTTATTTTTCCCTTTAAAATAAGTGGTAAAGCGTCACAATCGGAGCTCTGTGTAAGAAGTTATGCCTTTCCGAAGTTAGGCAAAAATCCTGGAAAATAGAAAAATGACCAAATGAACAGTACTTTTCGAAATTGAAAACGAATGCGTTTCTGATTAAAGCGGAACCTGAGGTCATTTTTCCTTGATAGATGATGTTAAGAGCTTCGAGTGAGACTTGGAACGACCTCGTTTCGATTTTTCTAGAATTAGTTATGATTTTTCAAAGTTATGCCAAGTTTAAGGTTACGGTGAATAGTAATGCGGGAAAAGAAATTTTCAAATTCAGGTTTTTCAACCCGGTAACCTTAGATTGCGCTTCCGAATGTCTTAACTTGGCACAACATAAGGTCGTAAACGTAAGGTGTTACATTTATGGTATCAGAGCACATGGTTCTGGCACACAGAACAAATTTTGATATTTTGTATGCTCTGCATTTTAAGGAAAGCATGTGATAGTGCTTATTAATGAGTTCATTTGGTCATTAGGATTACAGAAAAGCTCAGGTAATGGCTGTTTGTAGTGGAAGTGGAAAATCCGGAGAGACCATCAGCAAGGTCATGCCCGGTGAGCGATATCCATGGTGGTATGATGAGACATGGTGGTACGAGGACATTGAGAGGTATGGAGAGCTTAGCACTAAATCCCCAGCTACTCAGGTAGATTACTTCGGTTTCAAGGGGAAGGCTCTAGAGAAAGACATTGCCACTGTTGCCTCTAATAATATAGCTCCAGTTGTTAAGATGCCTACTAAGGATGAAGCAGGTCCAAGTAAAATCCCTATACCTGAAATTAAGAAAGAGTTCCAATGCCTCCCTCAGCTAGTTCAAGAATTCCAGTTTAGAAGCCGTTTCATTAGGCCATATGAGCACCAGGAAGCTGATGTATACTTAAGGTTCTTAGAGGACATTAAGAGCCTTTATTATTGGGTGACTAGAGAGGATCATACTTGGGAAATGAAGATTGGATCCTAGCCCTGTTCCATGTAATCCCCAAGACATGGAAATGGAATGAAGGAATCAATGAGATATGTAATCGCCTAACCAGATGCACTTTCCTGGAGATGGTCGACGCCATAGAGACCTTTGTATGGGCTACTTTTCCATGAGCTGGTCATGGTCAATGCTAGACTGATGATGTATATAGTGTAAATAGTTTTGGACTGTATATAAGTTAGGCTAACTGCTAAAAACTCTGTGTAACCCTTGTGTTGCTGTACAAATGTTTGTTATATAAATAAGAAGGGTATGTTTATATGATAAATGATTAAAGAGTTCCTTTATTCTCCCATAGTTAATTAAAGAACAAGCGAAATGGTGAGAACACGGAGAGGAGCAAGAAACACTCCTGAGGAACCACATAGAGATCCTATCCAGCAAGTAATGAATAGGCTGGATGAGCAACAACGAGTCGTACAGCAACTACAAGAGGCACAGTTACGGCAGCAAGAAGAGAGAGACGCGTTATAGCAGCAGCGGTAGCAGCAGCGATTGCTCAGTTACGACAACCTGAGCAAATGCAAGCTGAAGCGACCCCACAAGTCCAACAGCAAGTACCTGAAGAGCAAGCAGGAGTGGCTGAAAATCAAGAAGATATTCAGCAGTGGATTACGAAATTTTGCAAGCATAATCCACCAGAGTTCAAGGGTTCATTGGAACCACAAGTAGCTGAAGATTGGATTACCCGACTGGAGAAGATCTTTCGGGTAATGGGATGCTCATCTGAGATTAAAGCTCAGATGGCATTTATAAGCTAGAGAAAGAAGCAGATCAGTGGTGGAACAACACTGAGTTGGTACTGCAAGCCAACAACACCCCAATAACATGGGAGGTGTTCAAAGAAAGATTCTATCAGAAGTACTTTCCCCGATCAGCACAGGATAAAATGGAAGCTGAATTCCTAGTGTTGCAGCAGGGGAATAATGAAACTTTTGATGACTACTTAGCAAAGCACATTCGGCTGTCCCGTTATTCTGCCTATTTAAAACGTCTCAATGACGAACGGTGGAATACGGAGAAGCTGGTCAGAGGATTAAAGCCGACATTAAGAGAGGTCGTGGCGCCTCAGCAGATCGAGAGTTTTAACAAGGCAGTAGAAGTCTGCCGTATTACTGAAGCAAGTCAAATCATCGAGGAATGATGCCGATAGCTTTGAAAGCTGAGAGACCCCCATCGAGGCCGAATCAAGAAGGAACCTCTTATGTTAATAAAAGAGGAAGAGGCCTGGCTTTGGCAGAAAGATGAGAAGAGGAGGCAGACGACCTGAAGGGTTTGATATCACACGAAGGGCCAAGGAATGTGAGAAGTGTGGCAAGAATCATGGCGACAGGCCATGTTTATTTGGCCAGAACGTGTGCTATAGATGTGGGAGACCAGGACACTTTTCGAAGGAATGCCCACAAGGGGCAGATGGGACGAGACAGCAGACCCAAGGCAGGGTGTTTGCCCTTACACAGGAAGAGGCCCGTAAGTCACCTGACATGATCCAAGGTACGATCACTGTTAATGATTGCCTTGTGTATGCCATGTTTGACTCAGGTGCTAGCCATTCCTTTATATCACATGATTGTGTTGGGCGATTGGGTTTGACTGTTGATACCTTGCCATATGATATTGTTGTTTCTACTCCCACTAGTCCTAAAGTTGTGACTTCTAAAGCATGCCTGAATTGTGTGGTCTGTTATCAGCATTGTTGCACTATCATTGACTTGATATGCATGCCTTTTCGTGACATTGAGGTGATAATTGGTTTGAATTGGTTATCTGCCAATAACATACTTCTAGATTGTGGTAAGAAAACGTTAGTATTACCCTCTAAGGAAGAAATTCCTAGAAAAGAAGTAAGTCTAAATTTTATAACTGAAGCCGAAGCGAGTAGATGCTTACGGCACGGATGTCAAGGATATATTGTATTCTTCTCAATTCGAGCAGAGGCAGAAGAAGGAATTGAAGAAATACCGATAGTGAAAGACTTCCCAGAGGTATTTCCAACAGAGATCAGTGGACTTCCGCCAGAGCGAGAAGTGGAGTTCACGATTGATCTTGTACCAGGGACAAAACCAATATCCAAAGCTCCATATCGAATGGCTCCCAACGAAATGGTTGAGCTAAAGAGACAAATTGAGGAGCTGTTGGAGAAGGGTTTTATAAGACCAAGTGTATCTCCCTGGGGTGCTCCAGTACTCTTTGTGAAAAAGAAAGACGGTAGTCTAAGGCTATGCATTGACTATCGAGAGCTAAACAAGGTGACGATAAAGAATAAATACCCTCTGCCGCGAATTGATGATCTGTTAGACCAACTGGCAGGAGCAACGGTGTTTTCCAAGATCGATCTACGATCGGGATATCATCAGCTGCGGATAAAGACAGAAGATGTTTCGAAGACTGCATTTAGGACCCGATACGGACACTATGAGTTCTTAGTGATGCCGTTTGGATTGACAAATGCACCTGCTATTTTCATGGACTACATGAACCGGATTTTTAGACCATACTTAGATCTGTTTGTAGTAGTTTTTATTGATGACATACTAGTGTACTCCAAAACTCAAGAAGAGCATGAGCAGCACTTGAGAATTGTGCTGAGTACACTGAAGGAGAAACAACTCTACGCCAAGCTCAGTAAATGTGAGTTTTGGTTAAAGGAAGTTAAATTCCTAGGCCATGTGATTAACCATGAAGGTGTGGCCGTAGATCCCAGTAAAATTGAATCAGTACTAAACTGGGAGCAGCCTAAGACAGTAACAGAGATACGAAGTTTCTTAGGGCTGGCAGGTTACTATAGGAGATTTATCCAGGACTTTTCTAGAATTGCCCAAGCGCTGACAAAGCTAACCAGGAAGAACCAGCAGTTCTTGTGGGACGAGAAATGTGAGGCAAGTTTTCAAGAGCTGAAGCGAAGGCTAACCTCTACCCCAGTACTAGTTATCCCCGATCCAACACTACCATATGTAGTGTACACAGATGCTAGCAAACAGGGATTGGGATGTGTACTGATGCAGCAGGGAAGAGTTGTTGCCTACGCCTCGCGCCAATTAAAACCTCACGAAGAAAATTACCCCACTCATGACCTGGAGCTTGCAGCGATAGTGTATGCCTTGAAGATATGGAGGCATTATTTGTATGGGGCAACTATAGAATTGTTCTGTGATCACAAGAGTCTCAAGTACCTGCAAGACCAGAAAGAACTTAACATGAGACAGAGGAGATGGATGGAGTTGTTGAAAGATTATGACTATCAGATCAAGTATCATCCGGGAAAAGCCAATGTAGTGGCTGATGCTTTGAGCAGAAAAGTGGTGCAAGTAGCTACCCTCATGATCAAAGAGGGTGATCTGTTAGAAGATATAAGAGATTGGGGTCCTATTTATCACATGCAGTTAACAGCAGATGATGTGGCTAATGAGCCATTAGTACAGAGAACAACTGTTGATGTGATAAGACAAATCAAAGAAGCTCAAAGAGGAGATCCGTTAGCAAAGACCCTTCGAGCTAAAGTCTTGAGCAATGAGGCAAAAGATTTCGAGATCTCAACAGAGGGAGTAATAGAATTCAGAGGAAGATCGTATGTTCCTCCTGTAGATGATCTCAGGAAGCAAATCCTAGATGAGGCACATAAAAGCAAATATACGATTCATCCAGGAATGACCAAGATGTATCAAGACATCAAGTCATTATTTTGGTGGCCTGGTATGAAACGAGATGTCACTGAGTATGTGACAAAGTGCCTTACATGCCAAAAGGTGAAGACGGAACACCAGAAGCCGTCAGGATTTTTACAACCCCTTAGTATTCCTGAATGGAAGTGGGACAGTATCTCTATGGACTTCATAGTAGGACTACCTCGTACGTCGTCAGGATACGATGCAATATGGGTCATAGTTGATAGACTGACGAAGTCGGCCCATTTCTTGGCGATTAATGTTAAATATTCGCCAGAGAAATTAGCGAGGTTATACATTAAAGAGATCGTAAGAT
This sequence comes from Neltuma alba, assembly GCF_004799145.2. Lineage (NCBI taxonomy): Eukaryota > Viridiplantae > Streptophyta > Magnoliopsida > Fabales > Fabaceae > Neltuma > Neltuma alba. The sequence continues at coordinate 3,416 of NW_021634104.1, read as the reverse complement.
TACATGGGGTTCCAGAGTACATTGTATCTGACAGGGATCCAAGATTCATGTCGAGATTCTGGAAAGCAGTGCAAGAAGCCATGGGCACGGTACTGAGTTTCAGTACAGCTTATCATCCGCAAACGGACGGACAAACAGAACGAACGATACAGACACTAGAAGATATGCTGAGAGCGTGCGTTTTGGATTTCAAAGGAAGCTGGGATGAATATCTGCCTTTGGCAGAATTCGCGTACAACAACAGTTACCATTCCAGTATCCAGATGGCACCATACGAGGCATTGTACGGGAGAAAGTGCAGATCCCCGCTTTGTTGGGCAGAACTCGAGAGAGAAAAATTTGGGGTCCAGATATAGTAGATCGTACCTCTGAACAGATTAAACAGATCAAACAGAGGCTACTCACGGCTCAAAGCAGACAGAAGAGCTACGCCGACAGTAGGAGAAAGCCGTTAGAGTTCGAGGTTGGAGACCATGTCTTCCTGAAGGTATCTCCAACTACCGGAGTAGGACGATCTATTAAGGCGAGAAAGCTGACGCCTAAATATGTGGGACCATTCCAAATACTCTCAAAGGTAGGACCTGTAGCCTATCGACTGGCCTTACCCCGAACTTAAGTCAGTTGCACAACGTCTTCCATGTTTCCCAGTTGAAGAAGTACAATCCGGATCCAGAACATGTGCTAGAATATGATCAGATTGAGCTAAAGAACAATCTGACATTTGAAGTAAGACCAGAACGCATAGTGGATCGGAAAGTCAAGCAGCTGAGGAACAAAGGAATCCCTTTGGTCAAAGTGATTTGGAAAGATCTAAATCAAGAAGAGGCCACGTGGGAAAAGGAGGACGAGATGAGGAGCAAGTATCCAGAGCTCTTCACATAAGGTATGTGTTAAAATTTCGAGGACGAAATTTATTTTTAGGGGGGAAGAAATGTCACACCCTGATAATTTTATTCTAACTGATGAATGATTTGTGACTGACTAAGGCCAAGTAGTATAGTAGACTGGTAGAGGATCCAGGCTATGAGGAAAAATCAGGATAGGGACATAACGGTCATTTCTGAAAAGATCAGTTAAGAAAGGGCAGTATTGGAAATAATGTCCAAATTTCCTGAAAATTCCCAGAAAATTATGAAAAATAGAAAGGAGGGTACAGAATAATGTTTGAGGCTTAGAAGATGAATATGAGATTAAAAATAATTTATCAGGAAATTAATTTGTAATTATTGGAATTTTTGGCTAATTAAGGAAAATTAGCCTTTCCATTTTTAAAATATATAGAGGCCTCAAAAATTCAAGGAAAAATATGGATAAATTATGTGACATATTATCCTAATTTATAAATTATTTCCCACCTTTGGATGTACAAAGGTTAGCTTAAAGGATATTTATTACCGAATATTATCGGTAGAATAGTGATTTTTGACAGAATAAAATTTAGAAAATTATAGAGGGAGATAGAACTTGAGAAAAATCATGGATTACCCTTGGAATGAGGGGAATTTAATGAGGTGTTGAAATCGGAATTTTGTGACAGTAAATTGGACAGGATTGCTGGAAAATCGGGCCGGAAATACACAAATAATCAGTGGATTGCACTGATTATTGGATGAGTCATATTTTTTCCAATATTAAGAGCAATAATTCGGCCAAAATTAGAAGGAGAGGACAAAGTTGGAATTTTCCACATTGTTCAAGGGCATAAAGGGAAATAAGAGACAAATAAAAAATAATATTTATTTTCCACATGAAAATCACATGGTGATTAGGTGTCCCTACATGTGTCACTTTCTTATGGTGAGTGCCCTAAGATTTGTCCACGTGTAAAGTAGAAAAAAATGACGGCCGAGATCGCATCTTTTTCCCGAAGGGCATTTTCGGCATTTTGAAATATCAAGGCCTATAAATACCCCCCCTTTCATGAAGAATTCGGCCAAGAGGTGTTTGTTGGGAGAGAATTTTGTGTTCTTGAGTTCTAGGAGAGAGAAAGGAAGAAAGAAGAGAGAGAAAGAGAGACAGCAAGCTTAATCACCTCTAATCGCCGATTAAGCGCTAATTAAGGTATGTTTATCTCCCTAAGTGTTAATTATTTTTAGTTGATTATTTATTTGAGGAAGATTAGGATTAATTACCTTGATTAATTATGGTTTAGTGATAGCTAAGATTAATTATGTTATTTGATTAAGGATTAGTAAGTGATTAAGGTTAGCTACCCTAATTAATTAGTGATTAGTTATGATAATTGAAGGATGATTAATTATGGGTAATCATGTTGATTAAGTATTGATTAAAGCTTAATCATATTGATTAGAGAATGATTAATGATTAATCATATTGATTAGAAATGATTAATCATGTTAATTAAGGAATGAATAATGGTTAATCATATTGATTAGAGAATGATTAATGATTAATCATATTGATTAGAAAATGATTAATCATGTTAATTAAGGAATGAATAATGGTTAATCATGTTGATTAGAGAATGATTAATGGTTAATCCAAAAGGGATTAGTGATTTAATCTTAAAGGATTATGACTATGTGACTTGAGGACCTTAATTAAGTATTGGATTAAGGACTAAGGGTTAGTGATTAACCAAGGAAGCATGATTAATCATGGGTTAAGGAAGAATTCCAAGACCTTAATTGAGGATTAAGGCTTGGTCAAACCAAGGTCAAAGGTTTAGGAAAGGTATACAGAAATTATAATTGAAAGATACAAGGGTAGCATTATATTGAGAAAGAATGGTATACTGGATATGGAATTTACCATACCCTTACTGTATGGTTGATAGGCAACCTCTCTGGAAACCTAGGAGGATCTCCAGCAAGGGATCAAGGAGGAAACGTTAAGCAAGGAATTGAGGTAGCGTGAACTGCAATTATTTTGTTGATCTGCATTTGATGTATCTGCTATGTGTGTTTATGTGCCATGAGAATGTTATGTACATGATGTGAACTCCTTGCAATGTATGCCTTGGCTCTTGCATGATTGAGTTTTGACCAGAATGATTATATGCTCCATGATATGATGACATGGATACAGAATGATTATAGCATGGCATAAAGACTAGAAATGTTATCTTATTGCATGTAGCATGACATCTTATGCATATTGACTTGATGGTTGTATGTTCAATGCTACTGGGATTTCTATGAAATCTCATTCCTCCTATAACATGATATCCTAGGTGCCACTACTGCTAAGGAGAAAGGAAAGGAAATAGTCATGGCTTGAAGAAGTTATGAATTATGTAATGTATTATACGGTTTTGAACTTTTCTCTTTCAAGCCATGTAAGCATACTATGTTCATAAATACATGATATGATACCCTTTTTGGAATGTATATTAATGATAGAGTAGCTTTATTTAAGTGATTATGGTATGATTATAGTGAAAAACGAAATGCTTT